>NC_087161.1:52500-117500 GCF_035594125.1 Scylla paramamosain
CTGAAAAAAAATATCTTTTTTTTTTTGTGTTTGCTTAATATTTCAGTGCTACAGTACCACAGCACTGTACTCTATGGTGCTAATGGTGCAGGAAGGCCTTGTCTACCTTCACCATAAGCCACTGTACCATGTGTCACTGTACCTTAAATCTGTACCACAAAAACAACCTAACTGGCCCTCACCTGAAAAAAAATATCTTTTTTTTTTTTAACCTAACCTAACCTAACCTTACCTAACCTAACCTAACCTAACCTAACCTGACCTGACCTGACCTAACCTAACCTAACCTAACCTAACCTGACCTAACCTAACCTAACCTAACCTGACCTGACCTGACCTAACCTAACCTAACCTAACCTAACCTAACCTAACCTAACCTGACTGACTGACTGACTGACTGACTGACTGACTGACTGACTGACTGACTGACTGACTGACTGACTGACTGACTGACTGATTGATTGGCTAGTTGGTTGAATGGCTAGCTGGCTGGTTGAATGGCTGACTGACTGGCTGACTGACTGACTGACTGACTGACTGACTGACTGACTAGCTGAGTGACTGATTGATTGGCTGGTTGGTTGAATGCCTAGCTGGCTGGTTGAATGGCTGACTGACTGACTGACTGACTGACTGACTGACTGACTGACTGACTGACTGACTAGCTGAGTGACTGATTGATTGGCTTGTTGGTTGAATGGCTAGCTGGCTGGTTGAATGGCTAACTGACTGACTGACTGACTGACTGACTGACTGACTGACTGACTGAGTGACTGATTGATTGGCTGGTTGGTTGAATGGCTAGCTGGCTGGATGAATGGCTGACTGACTGACTGACTGACTGACTGACTGACTGACTGACTGACTGACTGACTGACTGACTAACTGACTAGCTGAGTGACTGATTGATTGGCTGGTTGGTTGAATGGCTAGCTGGCTGGTTGAATGGCTGACTGACTGACTGACTGACTGACTGACTGACTGACTGACTGACTAGCTGAGTGACTGATTGATTGGCTAGTTGGTTGAATGGCTAGCTGGCTGGTTGAATGGCTGACTGACTGGCTGACTGACTGACTGACTGACTGACTGACTGACTGACTGACTGACTGACTAGCTGAGTGACTGATTGATTGGCTGGTTGGTTGAATGGCTAGCTGGCTGGTTGAATGGCTGACTGACTGACTGACTGACTGACTGACTGACTGACTGAGGCAGAGAGACAGGTAGGTGTTGGCAGGGTTGGTTTGGTTTGGAGTGTTGAGGTTTTATGATATTGTAGAGACAGAGAGGTTCAAAGCTTAATTAGACTTGTATCTTTGAGCCATGAGTCAGTAGAGAGGGAGAAAGAGGCAGACAGGCAGAGAGACAGGAAAAACAGGGAGGAAGAAAAGCTATTTGCACTGTACCTATAGGTCAGTATGGTGTAGAGTTGTATACTTGAATCAAGAGTAAATATAGACGCAGATACAAAGGCGGGCAAGCTGAGAGAGAGGGAAAGAAAGGGTCTGAATAAAAGGGAGGAGTCAGGCCTGCAGAAGGGGAGCTTTTGGTATTGTTTACTGATTAGTGTGATAAAGTGTTGTATTGTGTTGTGAGGTGCAGAGAAAGAGAGAGAGGCTTGTGTGGTGATATTTCATGTTGATGTACAGCAATATGAAATAGTTCTCAGGAGAGAGAGAAAGAGATAGAAATTAGTGACACACACACACACACACACACACACACACACACACACACACACACACACAGTAATACTCTATAGAAACCTATTTCTTTCCTAATTTGTCTATCTCCATCTTGTTTTTCATTGTAAGTCATTAATGTTTATCTTGTATTGTCTTGGCATTATTAAAACATGAGGTATATTATTATTAGTGGTTGTAGTTTTGTATCACAACATTAACTTATATTAGTTTTGCCTGAAAATCTCTCGTTTTCTAACATTCTCCCATCCTGCAGGCCTGAGTCCAGACCGAGACCCAGAGAAATGTAAACAAACGCACCAGTCAGACTTGATATAGGAGTGAATTTGTTGCTTTTTAAAGCGGCAGTCGGTCTGTACATGTGTGAGGTGGCGAGGGGTGTCGCCAGGGGGCGGCTAGTAGCGTCTGCCACCAGGGAAATATGTAAAAACATAAAAAAAACGCTTCTCAAGAAAGGTAAGGCCGGTTGCAGCTTTTATTTTTTCTTTATTTCTTTCCATCAGGTTAGGTTTATATTAATTCAGTTAGTTAGGTTTGGTTAAGTCTCTCTCTCTCTCTCTCTCTCTCTCTCTCTCTCTCTCTCTCTCTCTCTCTCTCTCTCTCTCTCTCTCTCTCTGTGGTGCTAATGGTGCAGGAAGGCCTTGTCTACCTGCACCATAAGCCACTATACCATGCGTCACTGTACATTTAAACTGTACCCCAAAAACTTAACCTAACTGGCCCTCACTTAAAAAAAAATATATCGTTTTTTTTTTCGTGTTCTTAATATTTCATTGCTACAATACCACATCACTGTACCCTATGATGCTAATGGTGCAGGAAGGCCTTGTCTACCTTCACCATAAGCGACTGTACCATGCGTCACTGTACCTTAAAACTGTACCACAAAAACAACCTAACTGGCCCTCACCTGAAAAAAAATATCTTTTTTTTTTTGTGTTTGCTTAATATTTCAGTGCTACAGTACCACAGCACTGTACTCTATGGTGCTAATGGTGCAGGAAGGCCTTGTCTACCTTCACCATAAGCCACTGTACCATGTGTCACTGTACCTTAAATCTGTACCACAAAAACAACCTAACTGGCCCTCACCTGAAAAAAAATATCTTTTTTTTTTTTAACCTAACCTAACCTAACCTTACCTAACCTAACCTAACCTAACCTAACCTGACCTGACCTGACCTAACCTAACCTAACCTAACCTAACCTGACCTAACCTAACCTAACCTAACCTGACCTGACCTGACCTAACCTAACCTAACCTAACCTAACCTAACCTAACCTAACCTGACTGACTGACTGACTGACTGACTGACTGACTGACTGACTGACTGACTGACTGACTGATTGATTGGCTAGTTGGTTGAATGGCTAGCTGGCTGGTTGAATGGCTGACTGACTGGCTGACTGACTGACTGACTGACTGACTGACTGACTGACTAGCTGAGTGACTGATTGATTGGCTGGTTGGTTGAATGCCTAGCTGGCTGGTTGAATGGCTGACTGACTGACTGACTGACTGACTGACTGACTGACTGACTGACTGACTGACTAGCTGAGTGACTGATTGATTGGCTTGTTGGTTGAATGGCTAGCTGGCTGGTTGAATGGCTAACTGACTGACTGACTGACTGACTGACTGACTGACTGACTGACTGAGTGACTGATTGATTGGCTGGTTGGTTGAATGGCTAGCTGGCTGGATGAATGGCTGACTGACTGACTGACTGACTGACTGACTGACTGACTGACTGACTGACTGACTGACTGACTAACTGACTAGCTGAGTGACTGATTGATTGGCTGGTTGGTTGAATGGCTAGCTGGCTGGTTGAATGGCTGACTGACTGACTGACTGACTGACTGACTGACTGACTGACTGACTAGCTGAGTGACTGATTGATTGGCTAGTTGGTTGAATGGCTAGCTGGCTGGTTGAATGGCTGACTGACTGGCTGACTGACTGACTGACTGACTGACTGACTGACTGACTGACTGACTGACTAGCTGAGTGACTGATTGATTGGCTGGTTGGTTGAATGGCTAGCTGGCTGGTTGAATGGCTGACTGACTGACTGACTGACTGACTGACTGACTGACTGAGGCAGAGAGACAGGTAGGTGTTGGCAGGGTTGGTTTGGTTTGGAGTGTTGAGGTTTTATGATATTGTAGAGACAGAGAGGTTCAAAGCTTAATTAGACTTGTATCTTTGAGCCATGAGTCAGTAGAGAGGGAGAAAGAGGCAGACAGGCAGAGAGACAGGAAAAACAGGGAGGAAGAAAAGCTATTTGCACTGTACCTATAGGTCAGTATGGTGTAGAGTTGTATACTTGAATCAAGAGTAAATATAGACGCAGATACAAAGGCGGGCAAGCTGAGAGAGAGGGAAAGAAAGGGTCTGAATAAAAGGGAGGAGTCAGGCCTGCAGAAGGGGAGCTTTTGGTATTGTTTACTGATTAGTGTGATAAAGTGTTGTATTGTGTTGTGAGGTGCAGAGAAAGAGAGAGAGGCTTGTGTGGTGATATTTCATGTTGATGTACAGCAATATGAAATAGTTCTCAGGAGAGAGAGAAAGAGATAGAAATTAGTGACACACACACACACACACACACACACACACACACACACACACACACACACAGTAATACTCTATAGAAACCTATTTCTTTCCTAATTTGTCTATCTCCATCTTGTTTTTCATTGTAAGTCATTAATGTTTATCTTGTATTGTCTTGGCATTATTAAAACATGAGGTATATTATTATTAGTGGTTGTAGTTTTGTATCACAACATTAACTTATATTAGTTTTGCCTGAAAATCTCTCGTTTTCTAACATTCTCCCATCCTGCAGGCCTGAGTCCAGACCGAGACCCAGAGAAATGTAAACAAACGCACCAGTCAGACTTGATATAGGAGTGAATTTGTTGCTTTTTAAAGCGGCAGTCGGTCTGTACATGTGTGAGGTGGCGAGGGGTGTCGCCAGGGGGCGGCTAGTAGCGTCTGCCACCAGGGAAATATGTAAAAACATAAAAAAAACGCTTCTCAAGAAAGGTAAGGCCGGTTGCAGCTTTTATTTTTTCTTTATTTCTTTCCATCAGGTTAGGTTTATATTAATTCAGTTAGTTAGGTTTGGTTAAGTCTCTCTCTCTCTCTCTCTCTCTCTCTCTCTCTCTCTCTCTCTCTCTCTCTCTCTCTCTCTCTCTCTCTCTCTCTGTGGTGCTAATGGTGCAGGAAGGCCTTGTCTACCTGCACCATAAGCCACTATACCATGCGTCACTGTACATTTAAACTGTACCCCAAAAACTTAACCTAACTGGCCCTCACTTAAAAAAAAATATATCGTTTTTTTTTCGTGTTCTTAATATTTCATTGCTACAATACCACATCACTGTACCCTATGATGCTAATGGTGCAGGAAGGCCTTGTCTACCTTCACCATAAGCGACTGTACCATGCGTCACTGTACCTTAAAACTGTACCACAAAAACAACCTAACTGGCCCTCACCTGAAAAAAAATATCTTTTTTTTTTTGTGTTTGCTTAATATTTCAGTGCTACAGTACCACAGCACTGTACTCTATGGTGCTAATGGTGCAGGAAGGCCTTGTCTACCTTCACCATAAGCCACTGTACCATGTGTCACTGTACCTTAAATCTGTACCACAAAAACAACCTAACTGGCCCTCACCTGAAAAAAAATATCTTTTTTTTTTTTAACCTAACCTAACCTAACCTTACCTAACCTAACCTAACCTAACCTAACCTGACCTGACCTGACCTAACCTAACCTAACCTAACCTAACCTGACCTAACCTAACCTAACCTAACCTGACCTGACCTGACCTAACCTAACCTAACCTAACCTAACCTAACCTAACCTGACTGACTGACTGACTGACTGACTGACTGACTGACTGACTGACTGACTGACTGACTGACTGACTGACTGACTGACTGACTGATTGATTGGCTAGTTGGTTGAATGGCTAGCTGGCTGGTTGAATGGCTGACTGACTGGCTGACTGACTGACTGACTGACTGACTGACTGACTGACTAGCTGAGTGACTGATTGATTGGCTGGTTGGTTGAATGCCTAGCTGGCTGGTTGAATGGCTGACTGACTGACTGACTGACTGACTGACTGACTGACTGACTGACTGACTGACTAGCTGAGTGACTGATTGATTGGCTTGTTGGTTGAATGGCTAGCTGGCTGGTTGAATGGCTAACTGACTGACTGACTGACTGACTGACTGACTGACTGACTGACTGAGTGACTGATTGATTGGCTGGTTGGTTGAATGGCTAGCTGGCTGGATGAATGGCTGACTGACTGACTGACTGACTGACTGACTGACTGACTGACTGACTGACTGACTGACTGACTAACTGACTAGCTGAGTGACTGATTGATTGGCTGGTTGGTTGAATGGCTAGCTGGCTGGTTGAATGGCTGACTGACTGACTGACTGACTGACTGACTGACTGACTGACTGACTAGCTGAGTGACTGATTGATTGGCTAGTTGGTTGAATGGCTAGCTGGCTGGTTGAATGGCTGACTGACTGGCTGACTGACTGACTGACTGACTGACTGACTGACTGACTGACTGACTGACTAGCTGAGTGACTGATTGATTGGCTGGTTGGTTGAATGGCTAGCTGGCTGGTTGAATGGCTGACTGACTGACTGACTGACTGACTGACTGACTGACTGAGGCAGAGAGACAGGTAGGTGTTGGCAGGGTTGGTTTGGTTTGGAGTGTTGAGGTTTTATGATATTGTAGAGACAGAGAGGTTCAAAGCTTAATTAGACTTGTATCTTTGAGCCATGAGTCAGTAGAGAGGGAGAAAGAGGCAGACAGGCAGAGAGACAGGAAAAACAGGGAGGAAGAAAAGCTATTTGCACTGTACCTATAGGTCAGTATGGTGTAGAGTTGTATACTTGAATCAAGAGTAAATATAGACGCAGATACAAAGGCGGGCAAGCTGAGAGAGAGGGAAAGAAAGGGTCTGAATAAAAGGGAGGAGTCAGGCCTGCAGAAGGGGAGCTTTTGGTATTGTTTACTGATTAGTGTGATAAAGTGTTGTATTGTGTTGTGAGGTGCAGAGAAAGAGAGAGAGGCTTGTGTGGTGATATTTCATGTTGATGTACAGCAATATGAAATAGTTCTCAGGAGAGAGAGAAAGAGATAGAAATTAGTGACACACACACACACACACACACACACACACACACACACACACACACACACAGTAATACTCTATAGAAACCTATTTCTTTCCTAATTTGTCTATCTCCATCTTGTTTTTCATTGTAAGTCATTAATGTTTATCTTGTATTGTCTTGGCATTATTAAAACATGAGGTATATTATTATTAGTGGTTGTAGTTTTGTATCACAACATTAACTTATATTAGTTTTGCCTGAAAATCTCTCGTTTTCTAACATTCTCCCATCCTGCAGGCCTGAGTCCAGACCGAGACCCAGAGAAATGTAAACAAACGCACCAGTCAGACTTGATATAGGAGTGAATTTGTTGCTTTTTAAAGCGGCAGTCGGTCTGTACATGTGTGAGGTGGCGAGGGGTGTCGCCAGGGGGCGGCTAGTAGCGTCTGCCACCAGGGAAATATGTAAAAACATAAAAAAAACGCTTCTCAAGAAAGGTAAGGCCGGTTGCAGCTTTTATTTTTTCTTTATTTCTTTCCATCAGGTTAGGTTTATATTAATTCAGTTAGTTAGGTTTGGTTAAGTCTCTCTCTCTCTCTCTCTCTCTCTCTCTCTCTCTCTCTCTCTCTCTCTCTCTCTCTCTCTCTCTCTCTCTCTGTGGTGCTAATGGTGCAGGAAGGCCTTGTCTACCTGCACCATAAGCCACTATACCATGCGTCACTGTACATTTAAACTGTACCCCAAAAACTTAACCTAACTGGCCCTCACTTAAAAAAAAATATATCGTTTTTTTTTCGTGTTCTTAATATTTCATTGCTACAATACCACATCACTGTACCCTATGATGCTAATGGTGCAGGAAGGCCTTGTCTACCTTCACCATAAGCGACTGTACCATGCGTCACTGTACCTTAAAACTGTACCACAAAAACAACCTAACTGGCCCTCACCTGAAAAAAAATATCTTTTTTTTTTTGTGTTTGCTTAATATTTCAGTGCTACAGTACCACAGCACTGTACTCTATGGTGCTAATGGTGCAGGAAGGCCTTGTCTACCTTCACCATAAGCCACTGTACCATGTGTCACTGTACCTTAAATCTGTACCACAAAAACAACCTAACTGGCCCTCACCTGAAAAAAAATCTTTTTTTTTTAACCTAACCTAACCTAACCTAACCTTACCTAACCTAACCTAACCTAACCTAACCTGACCTGACCTGACCTAACCTAACCTAACCTAACCTAACCTGACCTAACCTAACCTAACCTAACCTAACCTGACCTGACCTAACCTAACCTAACCTAACCTAACCTAACCAATCCTAACCTAACCGAGACATTAAAAATTAGTCACAAGGCAAAAAGACGATTCAAAGTGACTGACATACCAAGCAATTAATTAGTGAAATCAGTCTTTGTTGACTACTCCAAAGCCTTTCAGTTTGTCGACCTCAGTATACTGTTAGGAAAAAGTGCATTATTAAGACATTATTAGTGGTTGTATCACGGTATTTTATAATAGACTTATAACTAGTTTCCCCTGAAAATCTTTCGTTTTCTATCATTCTTTCATTCTACACGCCTGAGCCCTGACAGAGACCCAGAGAAATGTAAACAGGCACGAGTCAGACTTGATATAGGGCTGAATTTGTTGCTTTTCAGAGAGGGGCAGTCGGTCTGTACATGCGTGAGGTGGCGAGAGGCGTGTCCAGGGGGCGGCTAGTAGCGTGTGCCACCGTGGAAATATGTACAGACATAAAGAAGACGCCCTCAAGAAAGGTAAGGCCGGTTCCAGCTTTTATTTTTATTTATTTATTTCCATCCCGGCCTGGGACCCCCCCTTTCCCGAGTCCTGAGGTGTTGGGGGACGGCCCGGGGGTGCTGTGTGCCCGTGAGTGTACCAGGTGCTCAAGCTTATACAAAACAAGGAAAGTTTGAAGCATTTTTAGAGGGGCAGTCGGTCTGTACATGCGTGTACATTAATTTTGAGGTGTTCCTTGTCATCCCCTGTCACTCCTGCCTGCCTCTGTCACCTCTACCAATCCCTGTCAAGCTCTGCCAAGCCCTTTGTCACCTCTCAAGTAATGAGGTGGCTTGAGATGTGAGATTTTAAACAGAAGCCTTTGCTGTCACCCCTGCCAAGCCCTACCAAACCCTGTCAGCCCCCACCAAGGCCCTCTCAAGCCCCAACAAGGCCTGTCAACCCCCTACCGAGACCTATCAGCTCTATAATCTGAAAAAAGTGCAGTGTCTTAGGAGGGATTGATTAAGTAAACAGTGACTTATGGCCAAAATGGAACTATATGGAGATTAAGTAGAGATTAGAATAGAAGCTGAAATTGAGCAGGATAGTTACAATCACAGACTTCCAACTTGCTACTCCTTGGTGTGAAAGAATCTGCAGGAAATTAAGTACATGGCAACTCCTGTTAGTCCCTCATGTGTTCTTGAAAGCAGACTGACAGATTCAGTGTGTGACATGCTGACGTGGGGGAAGGCTGTCTGGTGGCTGCTCTATGCTGTAGCTAACAAAATGGTTGTGTTTCAAGTGTTGTCATGCCTGGAAAGTCTACAGGTCATCATTACTAGTATAAATGTGTAATACAATGGTGAAATTTAGTGAAAAAATGTGCTGTTTATGTATTGGCAGGGAAAGATTTGTGCTCATCAAGACAATGATAAAAAAATTTTTATATTATTATTATTATTACTATTTTTTTTCTTTTACTTGTTTTGCTGTAAGATGAGACTACAATAACTGCCCCTTGATGCCCTATAAGGTACCGCCAAGCACCAAGGGGCGGCCACCACGGTGCACAGTGAAGCACGTCCCAGCATCCCTGTCACCATCTTTTCCCTGCCAATAATTATGCATTACATTTCCCAACTAATTTCATTCTAGTGCAACATTTCTACTACTAATGGTGACCTGTACACTTCCCAGCATGACCAGTACAGCACTTCAAACAAACACAGCCTTTTCTTAGCCACAGCAAGGTGCAGCCACGACAGACAGCCTTCCCTAAGTCAGCATGTCACACTGCATCCATAACACTGAGCTTCCAGGAACACATCTGGGGGACTGATACAAGTTGCTGTGTAGGTCATTTGTCCCAGCAGACTCTTTCACACCAAGCAGGCATGAGGTGGTAGTCTGTGCAGTGCGTCAGTGCTTGGAATTTTGAACCGGTCTTGCTGCATCTATGGCCCAGAGACCAAACACAGACCAAACAGAGGGCTAGCTGAACCTAACACAAACCAAACAGACGCCCACCAGAACCATACACAGGCCCACAGAACTAACTGACTGGCTGGCCGGCTGACTCGCTGGCTGAGTGACTGACTGACTGACTGACTGACTGGCTGGCTGGCTGGCTTGCTGGCTGGCTTACTAACTGACTGACTGACTGACTGGCTGGCTGAGTGACTGATTGACTGGCTGGTAAGCTAGTTGGGTGGCTAGCTGGTTGGTTGAATGGCTGACTGACTGACTGACTGACTGACTGACTGACTGACTAGCTGAGTGACTGATTGATTGGCTGGTTGGTTGAATGCCTAGCTGGCTGGTTGAATGGCTGACTGACTGACTGACTGACTGACTGACTGACTGACTGACTGACTGACTGACTGACTGACTGACTGACTAACTGACTGACTGACTAGCTGAGTGACTGATTGATTGGCTGGTTTGTCGAATGGCTAGCTGGCTGGTTGAATGGCTAACTGACTGACTGACTGACTGACTGACTGACTGACTGACTGACTGACTAACTGAGTGACTGATTGATTGGCTGGTTGGTTGAATGGCTAGCTGGCTGGTTGAACGGCTGACTGACTGACTGACTGACTGACTTACTGACTGACTGACTGACTAACTGACTAGCTGAGTGACTGATTGATTGGCTGGTTGGTTGAATGGCTGACTGACTGACTGACTGACTGACTGACTGACTGACTGACTGACTGACTGACTAGCTGAGTGACTGATTGATTGGCTAGTTGGTTGAATGGCTAGCTGGCTGGTTGAATGGCTGACTGACTGGCTGACTGACTGACTAACTGACTGACTGACTGACTGACTGACTGACTGACTGACTAGCTGAGTGACTGATTGATTGGCTGGTTGGTTGCATGCCTAGCTGGCTGGTTGAATGGCTGACTGACTGACTGACTGACTGACTGACTGACTGACTGACTGACTGACTGACTGACTGACTGACTAGCTGAGTGACTGATTGATTGGCTGGTTGGTTGAATGGCTAGCTGGCTGGTTGAATGGCTAACTGACTGACTGACTGACTGACTGACTGACTGACTGACTGACTGACTGACTAACTGAGTGACTGATTGATTGGCTGGTTGGTTGAATGGCTAGCTGGCTGGTTGAATGGCTGACTGACTGACTGACTGACTGACTGACTGACTGACTGACTGACTGACTGACTGACTGACTGACTGACTAGCTGAGTGACTGATTGATTGGCTGGTTGGTTGAATGGCTAGCTGGCTGGTTGAATGGCTGACTGACTGACTGACTGACTGACTGACTGACTGACTGAGGCAGAGAGACAGGTAGGTGTTGGCAGGGTTGGTTTGGTTTGGAGTGTTGAGGTTTTATGATATTGTAAAGACAGAGAGGTTCAAAGCTTAATTAGACTTGTATCTTTGAGCCATGAGTCAGTAGAGAGGGAGAAAGAGGCAGACAGGCAGAGAGACAGGAAAAACAGGGAGGAAGAAAAGCTATTTGCACTGTACCTATAGGTCAGTATGGTGTAGAGTAGTATACTTGAATCAAGAGTAAATATAGAGGCAGATACGAAGGCGGGCAAGCTGAGAGAGAGGGAAAGAAAGGGTCTGAATGAAAGGGAGGAGTCAGGCCTGCAGAAGGGGAGCTTTTGGTATTGTTTACTGATTAGTGTGATAAAGTGTTTGTGTTGTTAACAGAGGCATTAAAAATTAGAGTCATAAATATACAAGGCAAAAAGACGATTCAAAGTGACTGACATACCAAGCAATTTAATAGTGAAATCAGTCTTTGTTGACTACTCCAAAGCCTTTCAGTTTGTCGACCTCAGTATACTGTTAGGAAAAAGTGCATTATTAAGACATTATTCGTGGTTGTATCACGGTATTTTATAATAGACTTATAACTAGTTTCCCCTGAAAATCTCTCGTTTTCTAACATTCTCCCATCCTGCAGGCCTGAGTCCAGACCGAGACCCAGAGAAATGTAAACAAACGCACCAGTCAGACTTGATATAGGAGTGAATTTGTTGCTTCTTAAAGCGGCAGTCGGTCTGTACATGTGTGAGGTGGCGAGGGGTGTCGCCAGGGGGCGGCTAGTAGCGTCTGCCACCAGGGAAATATGTAAAAACATAAAAAAGACGCTTCTCAAGAAAGGTAAGGCCGGTTGCAGCTTTTATTTTTCTTTATTTCTTTCCATCAGGTTAGGTTTATATTAATTCAGTTAGTTAGGTTTGGTTAAGTCTCTCCCTCTCTCTCTCTCTCTCTCTCTCTCTCTCTCTCTCTCTCTCTCTCTCTCTCTCTCTCTCTCTCTCTCTCTCTCTCTCTCTCTCTCTCTCTCTCTCTCTCTCTCTCTCTCTCTCTCTCTCTCTCTCTCTCTCTCTCTCTCTCTGTCAGTGTATATGCGAGATAAATAATGTGAATGATGAAATAATGAGTGCAATAGTTCCCTTCACTACTGCACAGCTTGCAACTAACACTGCCCAGCCAGCCAGGGACCACAACTTGTCACTAGTGCTGTACTGTCATCTCTCTCTCTCTCTCTCTCTCTCTCTCTCTCTCTCTCTCTCTCTCTCTCTCTCTCTCTCTCTCTCTCTCTCTCTCTCTCTCTCTCTCTCTCTCTCTCTCTCTCTCTCTCTCTCTCTCTCTCTCTCTCTCTCTCTCTCTCTCTCTCTCTCTCTCTCTCTCTCTCTCTCTCTCTCTCTCTCTCTCTCTCTCTCTCTCTCTCTCTCTCTCTCTCTCTCTCTCTCTCTCTCTCTCTCTCTCTCTATCTATCTATCTATCTATCTATCTATCTCTCTTAGTGTATTTGTGAGATAAATAATGTGAATGATGAAATAATGTCTACAATGGTTGACTTCACTTATGCACAGCTAGCAACTAACACCGCCAAGCCAGCCAGGGACCACAACACATCACTAGTGCTGTACTGTCCTTCCTCTCTCTCTCTCTCTCTCTCTCTCTCTCTCTCTCTCTCTCTCTCTCTCTCTCTCTCTCTCTCTCTCTCTCTCTCTCTCTCTCTCTCTCTCTCTCTCTCTCTCTCTCTCTCTCTCTCTCTCTCTCTCTCTCTCTCTCTCTCTCTCTCTCTGTCAGTGTATATGCGAGATAAATAATGTGAATGATGAAATAATGAGTGCAATAGTTGCCTTCACTAATGCACAGCTTGCAACTAACACTGCCCAGCCAGCCAGGGACCACAACTTGTCACTAGTGCTGTACTGTCATTCTCTCTCTCTCTCTCTCTCTCTCTCTCTCTCTCTCTCTCTCTCTCTCTCTCTCTCTCTCTCTCTCTCTCTCTCTCTCTCTCTCTCTCTCTCTCTCTCTCTCTATCTATCTATCTATCTATCTATCTATCTATCTATCTATCTCAGTGTATTTGTGAGATAAATAATGTGAATGATGAAATAATGACTACAATGGTTGACTTCACTTATGCACAGCTAGCAACTAACTCCGCCCAGCCAGCCAGGGACCACAACACGTCACTAGTGCTGTACTGTCCTTCCTTTCTCTCTCTCTCTCTCTCTCTCTCTCTCTCTCTCTCTCTCTCTCTCTCTCTCTCTCTCTCTCTCTCTCTCTCTCTCTCTCTCTCTCTCTCTCTCTCTCTCTCTCTCTCTCTCTCTCTCTCTCTCTCTCTCTCTCTCTCTCTCTCTCTCTCTCTCTCTCTTCTCTCTCTCTCTCTCTGTCAGTGTATATGCGAGATAAATAATGTGAATGATGAAATAATGAGTGCAATAGTTGCCTTCACTACTGCACAGCTTGCAACTAACACTGCCCAGCCAGCCAGGGACCACAACTTGTCACTAGTTCTGTACTGTCATCTCTCTCTCTCTCTCTCTCTCTCTCTCTCTCTCTCTCTCTCTCTCTCTCTCTCTCTCTCTCTCTCTCTCTCTCTCTCTCTCTCTCTCTCTCTCTATCTATCTATCTATCTATCTATCTATCTATCTATCTATCTATCTCAGTGTATTTGTGAGATAAATAATGTGAATGATGAAATAATGACTACAATGGTTGACTTCACTTATGCACAGCTAGCAACTAACACCGCCCAGCCAGCCAGGGACCATAACACGTCACTAGTGCTGTACTGTCCTTCCTCTTTCTCTCTCTCTCTCTCTCTCTCTCTCTCTCTCTCTCTCTCTCTCTCTCTCTCTCTCTCTCTCTCTCTCTCTCTCTCTCTCTCTCTCTCTCTCTCTCTCTCTCTCTCTATCTATCTATCTATCTATCTATCTATCTATCTATCTATCTCTCTCAGTGTATTTGTGAGATAAATAATGTGAATGATGAAATAATGACTACAATGGTTGACTTCACTTATGCACAGCTAGCAACTAACACCGCCCAGCCAGCCAGGGACCACAACACGCCACTAGTGCTGTACTGTCCTTCCTCTCTCTCTCTCTCTCTCTCTCTCTCTCTCTCTCTCTCTCTCTCTCTCTCTCTCTCTCTCTCTCTCTCTCTCTCTCTCTCTCTCTCTCTCTCTCTCTCTCTCTCTCTCTCTCTCTCTCTCTCTCTCTCTCTCTCTCTCTCTCTCTCTCTCTCTCTCTCTCTCTCTCTCTCTCTCTCTCTCTCTCTCTCTCTCTCTCTCTCTCTCTCTCTCTCTCTCTCTCTCTCTCTCTATCTATCTATCTATCTATCTATCTATCTCAGTGTATTTGTGAGATAAATAATGTGAATGATGAAATAATGACTACAATGGTTGACTTCACTTATGCACAGCTAGCAACTAACACCGCTCAGCCAGCCAGGGACCACAACACGTCACTAGTGCTGTACTGTCCTTCCTCTCTCTCTCTCTCTCTCTCTCTCTCTCTCTCTCTCTCTCTCTCTCTCTCTCTCTCTCTCTCTCTCTCTCTCTCTCTCTCTCTCTCTCTCTCTCTCTCTCTCTCTCTCTCTCTCTCTCTCTCTCTCTCTCTCTCTCTCTCTCTCTCTCTCTCTCTCTCTCTCTCTCTCTCTCTCTCTCTCTCTCTCTCTCTCTCTCTCTCTCTCTCTCTCTCTCTCTCTCTCTCTCTCTCTCTCTCTCTCTCTCTCTCTCTCTCTCTCTGTCAGTGTATATGCGAGATAAATAATGTGAATGATGAAA
Organism: Scylla paramamosain; assembly: GCF_035594125.1. NCBI lineage: Eukaryota > Metazoa > Arthropoda > Malacostraca > Decapoda > Portunidae > Scylla > Scylla paramamosain. The sequence goes on from NC_087161.1 coordinate 67,705, forward strand.
TAATGAGTGCAATAGTTGCCTTCACTACTGCACAGCTTGCAACTAACACTGCCCAGCCAGCCAGGGACCACAACTTGTCACTAGTGCTGTACTGTCATCTCTCTCTCTCTCTCTCTCTCTCTCTCTCTCTCTCTCTCTCTCTCTCTCTCTCTCTCTCTCTCTCTCTCTCTCTCTCTCTCTCTCTCTCTCTCTCTCTCTCTCTCTCTCTCTCTCTCTCTCTCTCTCTCTCTCTCTCTCTCTCTCTCTCTCTCTCTCTCTCTCTCTCTCTCTCTCTCTCTCTCTCTCTCTCTCTCTCTCTCTCTCTCTCTCTCTCTCTCTCTCTCTCTCTCTCTCTCTCTCTCTCTCTCTCTCTCTCTCTCTCTCTCTCTCTCTCTCTCTCTCTCTCTCTCTCTCTCTCTATCTATCTATCTATCTATCTATCTATCTATCTATCTCAGTGTATTTGTGAGATAAATAATGTGAATGATGAAATAATGACTACAATGGTTGACTTCACTTATGCACAGCTAGCAACTAACACCGCCCAGCCAGCCAGGGACCACAACACGTCACTAGTGCTGTACTGTCCTTCCTCTCTCTCTCTCTCTCTCTCTCTCTCTCTCTCTCTCTCTCTCTCTCTCTCTCTCTCTCTCTCTCTCTCTCTCTCTCTCTCTCTCTCTCTCTCTCTCTCTCTCTCTCTCTCTCTCTCTCTCTCTCTCTCTCTCTCTCTCTCTCTCTCTCTCTCTCTCTCTCTCTCTCTCTCTCTCTCTCTCTCTCTCTCTCTCTCTCTCTCTCTCTCTCTCTCTCTCTCTCTCTCTCTCTCTCTCTCTCTCTCTCTCTCTCTCTCTCTCTCTCTCTCTCTCTCTCTCTCTCTCTCTCTCTCTCTCTCTCTCTCTCTCTCTCTCTATCTATCTATCTATCTATCTATCTATCTATCTATCTATCTCAGTGTATTTGTCAGATAAATAATGTGAATGATGAAATAATGACTACAATGGTTGACTTCACTTATGCACAGCTAGCAACTAACACCGCCCAGCCAGCCAGGGACCACAACACGTCACTAGTGCTGTACTGTCCTTCCTCTCTCTCTCTCTCTCTCTCTCTCTCTCTCTCTCTCTCTCTCTCTCTCTCTCTCTCTCTCTCTCTCTCTCTCTCTCTCTCTCTCTCTCTCTCTCTCTCTCTCTCTGTCAGTGTATATGCAGATAAATAATGTGAATGATGAAATAATGAGTGCAATAGTTGCCTTCACTACTGCACAGCTTGCAACTAACACTGCCCAGCCAGCCAGGGACCACAACTTGTCACTAGTGCTGTACTGTCATCTCTCTCTCTCTCTCTCTCTCTCTCTCTCTCTCTCTCTCTCTCTCTCTCTCTCTCTCTCTCTCTCTCTCTCTCTCTCTCTCTCTCTCTCTCTCTCTCTCTCTCTCTCTCTCTCTCTCTCTCTCTCTCTCTCTCTCTCTCTCTCTCTCTCTCTCTCTCTCTCTCTCTCTCTCTCTCTCTCTCTCTCTCTCTCTCTCTCTCTCTCTCTCTCTCTCTCTCTCTCTCTCTCTCTCTCTCTCTCTCTCTCTCTCTCTCTCTCTCTCTCTCTCTCTCTCTCTCTCTCTCTCTCTCTCTCTCTCTCTCTCTCTCTCTCTCTCTCTCTCTCTCTATCTATCTATCTATCTATCTATCTATCTATCTATCTCAGTGTATTTGTCAGATAAATAATGTGAATGATGAAATAATGACTACAATGGTTGACTTCACTTATGCACAGCTAGCAACTAACACCGCCCAGCCAGCCAGGGACCACAACACGTCACTAGTGCTGTACTGTCCTTCTCTCTCTCTCTCTCTCTCTCTCTCTCTCTCTCTCTCTCTCTCTCTCTCTCTCTCTCTCTCTCTCTCTCTCTCTCTCTCTCTCTCTCTCTCTCTCTCTCTCTCTCTCTCTCTCTCTCTCTCTCTCTCTCTCTCTCTCTCTCTCTCTCTCTCTCTCTCTCTCTCTCTCTCTCTCTCTCTCTCTCTCTCTCTCTCTCTCTCTCTCTCTCTCTCTCTCTCTCTCTCTCTCTCTCTCTCTCTCTCTCTCTCTCTCTCTCTCTCTCTCTCTCTCTCTCTCTCTCTCTCTCTCTCTCTCTCTATCTATCTATCTATCTATCTATCTATCTATCTATCTCAGTGTATTTGTGAGATATATAATGTGAATGATGAAATAATGACTACAATGGTTGACTTCACTTATGCACAGCTAGCAACTAACACCGCCCAGCCAGCCAGGGACCACAACACGTCACTAGTGCTGTACTGTCCTTCCTCCCTCTCTCTCTCTCTCTCTCTCTCTCTCTCTCTCTCTCTCTCTCTCTCTCTCTCTCTCTCTCTCTCTCTCTCTCTCTCTCTCTCTCTCTCTCTCTCTCTCTCTCTCTCTCTCTCTCTCTCTCTCTCTCTCTCTCTCTCTCTCTGTCAGTGTATATGCGAGATAAATAATGTGAATGATGAAATAATGAGTGCAATAGTTGCCTTCACTAATGCACAGCTTGCAACTAACACTGCCCAGCCAGCCAGGGACCACAACTTGTCACTAGTGCTGTACTGTCATCTCTCTCTCTCTCTCTCTCTCTCTCTCTCTCTCTCTCTCTCTCTCTCTCTCTCTCTCTCTCTCTCTCTCTCTCTCTCTCTCTCTCTCTCTCTCTCTCTCTCTCTCTCTCTCTCTCTCTCTCTCTCTCTCTCTCTCTCTCTATCTATCTATCTATCTATCTATCTATCTCTCTCAGTGTATTTGTGAGATAAATAATGTGAATGATGAAATAATGACTACAATGGTTGACTTCACTTATGCACAGCTAGCAACTAACACCGCCCAGCCAGCCAGGGACCACAACACGTCACTAGTGCTGTACTGTCCTTCCTCTCTCTCTCTCTCTCTCTCTCTCTCTCTCTCTCTCTCTCTCTCTCTCTCTCTCTCTCTCTCTCTCTCTCTCTCTCTCTCTCTCTCTCTCTCTCTCTCTCTCTCTCTCTCTCTCTCTATCTATCTATCTATCTATCTATCTATCTATCTATCTATCTCTCTCAGTGTATTTGTGAGATAAATAATGTGAATGATGAAATAATGACTACAATGGTTGACTTCACTTATGCACAGCTAGCAACTAACACCGCCCAGCCAGCCAGGGACCACAACACGTCACTAGTGCTGTACTTCTCTCTCTCTCTCTCTCTCTCTCTCTCTCTCTCTCTCTCTCTCTCTCTCTCTCTCTCTCTCTCTCTCTCTCTCTCTCTCTCTCTCTCTCTCTCTCTCTCTCTCTCTCTCTCTCTCTCTCTCTCTCTCTCTCTCTCTCTCTCTCTCTCTCTCTCTCTCTCTCTCTCTCTCTCTCTCTCTCTCTCTCTCTCTCTCTCTCTCTCTCTCTCTCTCTCTCTCTCTCTCTCTCTCTCTCTCTCTCTCTCTCTCTCTCTCTCTCTCTCTCTCTCTATCTATCTATCTATCTATCTATCTATCTATCTCAGTGTATTTGTGAGATAAATAATGTGAATGATGAAATAATGACTACAATGGTTGACTTCACTTATGCACAGCTAGCAACTAACACCGCCCAGCCAGCCAGGGACCACAACACGTCACTAGTGCTGTACTGTCCTTCCTCTCTCTCTCTCTCTCTCTCTCTCTCTCTCTCTCTCTCTCTCTCTCTCTCTCTCTCTCTCTCTCTCTCTCTCTCTCTCTCTCTCTCTCTCTCTCTCTCTCTCTCTCTCTCTCTCTCTCTCTCTCTCTCTCTCTCTCTCTCTCTCTCTCTCTCTCTCTCTCTCTCTCTCTCTCTCTCTCTCTCTCTCTCTCTCTCTCTCTCTCTCTCTCTCTCTCTCTCTCTCTCTCTCTCTCTCTCTCTCTCTCTCTCTCTCTCTCTCTCTCTCTCTCTCTCTCTCTCTCTCTCTCTCTCTCTCTCTCTCTCTCTCTCTCTCTCTATCTATCTATCTATCTATCTATCTATCTATCTATCTCAGTGTATTTGTGAGATAAATAATGTGAATGATGAAATAATGACTACAATGGTTGACTTCACTTATGCACAGCTAGCAACTAACACCGCCCAGCCAGCCAGGGACCACAACACGTCACTAGTGCTGTACTGTCCTTCCTCTCTCTCTCTCTCTCTCTCTCTCTCTCTCTCTCTCTCTCTCTCTCTCTCTCTCTCTCTCTCTCTCTCTCTCTCTCTCTCTCTCTCTCTCTCTCTCTCTCTCTCTCTCTCTCTCTCTCTCTCTCTCTGTCAGTGTATATGCGAGATAAATAATGTGAATGATGAAATAATGAGTGCAATAGTTGCCTTCACTACTGCACAGCTTGCAACTAACACTGCCCAGCCAGCCAGGGACCACAACTTGTCACTAGTGCTTAACTGTCATCTCTCTCTCTCTCTCTCTCTCTCTCTCTCTCTCTCTCTCTCTCTCTCTCTCTCTCTCTCTCTCTCTCTCTCTCTCTCTCTCTCTCTCTCTCTCTCTCTCTCTCTCTCTCTCTCTCTCTCTCTCTCTCTCTCTCTCTCTCTCTCTCTCTCTCTCTCTCTCTCTCTCTCTCTCTCTCTCTCTCTCTCTCTCTCTCTCTCTCTCTCTCTCTCTCTCTCTCTCTCTCTCTCTCTCTCTCTCTCTCTCTCTCTCTCTCTCTCTCTCTCTCTCTCTCTCTCTCTCTCTCTCTCTCTCTCTCTCTCTCTCTCTCTCTCTCTCTCTCTCTCTCTCTCTATCTATCTATCTATCTATCTATCTATCTATCTATCTCTCTCAGTGTATTTGTGAGATAAATAATGTGAATGATGAAATAATGACTACAATGGTTGACTTCACTTATGCACAGCTAGCAACTAACACCGCCCAGCCAGCCAGGGACCACAACACGTCACTAGTGCTGTACTGTCCTTCCTCTCTCTCTCTCTCTCTCTCTCTCTCTCTCTCTCTCTCTCTCTCTCTCTCTCTCTCTCTCTCTCTCTCTCTCTCTCTCTCTCTCTCTCTCTCTCTCTCTCTCTCTGTCAGTGTATATGCGAGATAAATAATGTGAATGATGAAATAATGAGTGCAATAGTTGCCTTCACTACTGCACAGCTTGCAACTAACACTGCCCAGCCAGCCAGGGACCACAACTTGTCACTAGTGCTGTACTGTCATCTCTCTCTCTCTCTCTCTCTCTCTCTCTCTCTCTCTCTCTCTCTCTCTCTCTCTCTCTCTCTCTCTCTCTCTCTCTCTCTCTCTCTCTCTCTCTCTCTCTCTCTCTCTCTCTCTCTCTCTCTCTCTCTCTCTCTCTCTCTCTCTCTCTCTCTCTCTCTCTCTCTCTCTCTCTCTCTCTCTCTCTCTCTCTCTCTCTCTCTCTCTCTCTCTCTCTCTCTCTCTCTCTCTCTCTCTCTCTCTCTCTCTCTCTCTCTCTCTCTCTCTCTCTCTCTCTCTCTCTCTCTCTCTCTCTCTCTCTCTCTCTCTCTCTCTCTCTCTCTCTCTCTCTCTCTCTCTCTCTCTCTCTCTCTCTCTCTCTCTCTCTCTCTCTCTCTCTCTCTCTCTCTCTCTCTCTCTATCTATCTATCTATCTATCTATCTATCTATCTATCTCAGTGTATTTGTGAGATATATAATGTGAATGATGAAATAATGACTACAATGGTTGACTTCACTTATGCACAGCTAGCAACTAACACCGCCCAGCCAGCCAGGGACCACAACACGTCACTAGTGCTGTACAGTCCTTCCTCCCTCTCTCTCTCTCTCTCTCTCTCTCTCTCTCTCTCTCTCTCTCTCTCTCTCTCTCTCTCTCTCTCTCTCTCTCTCTCTCTCTCTCTCTCTCTCTCTCTCTCTGTCAGTGTATATGCGTGATAAATAATGTGAATGATGAAATAATGAGTGCAATAGTTGCCTTCACTAATGCACAGCTTGCAACTAACACTGCCCAGCCAGCCAGGGACCACAACTTGTCACTAGTGCTGTACTGTCATCTCTCTCTCTCTCTCTCTCTCTCTCTCTCTCTCTCTCTCTCTCTCTCTCTCTCTCTCTCTCTCTCTCTCTCTCTCTCTCTCTCTCTCTCTCTCTCTCTCTATCTATCTATCTATCTATCTATCTATCTATCTCTCTCAGTGTATTTGTGAGATAAATAATGTGAATGATGAAATAATGACTACAATGGTTGACTTCACTTATGCACAGCTAGCAACTAACACTGCCCAGCCAGCCAGGGACCACAACACGTCACTAGTGCTGTACTGTCCTTCCTCTCTCTCTCTCTCTCTCTCTCTCTCTCTCTCTCTCTCTCTCTCTCTCTCTCTCTCTCTCTCTCTCTCTCTCTCTCTCTCTCTCTCTCTCTCTCTCTCTCTCTCTCTCTCTCTCTCTCTCTCTCTCTCACTCTATCTATCTCTCTACCTCTCTCTCTCTCTCTCTCTCTCTCTCTCTCTCTCTCTCTCTCTCTGTCAGTGTATATGTGAGATAAATAATGTGAATGATGTAATAATGAGTGCAATAGTTGCCTTCACTAATGCACAGCTGGTAACTAACACCTCCCAGCCAGCCAGGGACCACAACATGTCACTAGTTCTGTACTTTTCTCTCTCTCTCTCTCTCTCTCTCTCTCTCTCTCTCTCTCTCTCTCTCTCTCTCTCTCTCTCTCTCTCTCTCTCTCTCTCTCTCTCTCTCTCTCTCTCTCTCTCTCTCTCTCTCTCTCTCTCTCTCTCTCTCTCTCTCTCTCTCTCTCTCTCTCTCTCTCTCTCTCTCTCTCTCTCTCTCTCTCTCTCTCTCTCTCTCTCTCTCTCTCTCTCTCTCTCTCTCTCTCTCTCTCTCTCTCTCTCTCTCTCTCTCTCTCTATCTATCTATCTATCTATCTATCTATCTATCTATCTCAGTGTATTTGTGAGATAAATAATGTGAATGATGAAATAATGACTACAATGGTTGACTTCACTTATGCACAGCTAGCAACTAACACCGCCCAGCCAGCCAGGGACCACAACACGTCACTAGTGCTGTACTGTCCTTCCTCTCTCTCTCTCTCTCTCTCTCTCTCTCTCTCTCTCTCTCTCTCTCTCTCTCTCTCTCTCTCTCTCTCTCTCTCTCTCTCTCTCTCTCTCTCTCTCTCTCTCTCTCTCTCTCTCTCTCTCTCTCTCTCTCTCTCTCTCTGTCAGTGTATTTGCGAGAAAAATAATGTGAATGATGAAATAATGAGTGCAATAGTTGCCTTCACTACTGCACAGCTTGCAACTAACACTGCCCAGCCAGCCAGGGACCACAACTTGTCACTAGTGGTGTACTGTCATCTCTCTCTCTCTCTCTCTCTCTCTCTCTCTCTCTCTCTCTCTCTCTCTCTCTCTCTCTCTCTCTCTCTCTCTCTCTCTCTCTCTCTCTCTCTCTCTCTCTCTCTCTCTCTCTCTCTCTCTCTCTCTCTCTCTCTCTCTCTCTCTCTCTCTCTCTCTCTCTCTCTCTCTCTCTCTCTCTCTCTCTCTCTCTCTCTCTCTCTCTCTCTCTCTCTCTCTCTCTATCTATCTATCTATCTATCTATCTATCTATCTCAGTGTATTTGTGAGATAAATAATGTGAATGATGAAATAATGACTACAATGGTTGACTTTACTTATGCACAGCTAGCAACTAACACCGCCCAGCCAGCCAGGGACCACAACACGTCACTAGTGCTGTACTGTCCTTCCTCTCTCTCTCTCTCTCTCTCTCTCTCTCTCTCTCTCTCTCTCTCTCTCTCTCTCTCTCTCTCTCTCTCTCTCTCTCTCTCTCTCTCTCTCTCTCTCTCTCTCTCTCTGTCAGTGTATATGCGTGATAAATAATGTGAATGATGAAATAATGAGTGCAATAGTTGCCTTCACTACTGCACAGCTTGCAACTAACACTGCCCAGCCAGCCAGGGACCACAACTTGTCACTAGTGCTGTACTGTCATCTCTCTCTCTCTCTCTCTCTCTCTCTCTCTCTCTCTCTCTCTCTCTCTCTCTCTCTCTCTCTCTCTCTCTCTCTCTCTCTCTCTCTCTCTCTCTCTCTCTCTCTCTCTCTCTCTCTCTCTCTCTCTCTCTCTCTCTCTCTCTCTCTCTCTCTCTCTCTCTCTCTCTCTCTCTCTCTCTCTCTCTCTCTCTCTCTCTCTCTCTCTCTCTCTCTCTCTCTCTCTCTCTCTCTCTCTCTCTCTCTCTCTCTCTCTCTCTCTCTCTCTCTCTCTCTCTCTCTCTCTCTCTCTCTCTCTCTCTCTCTCTCTCTCTCTCTCTCTCTCTCTCTCTCTATCTATCTATCTATCTATCTATCTATCTATCTATCTCAGTGTATTTGTGAGATAAATAATGTGAATGATGAAATAATGACTACAATGGTTGACTTCACTTATGCACAGCTAGCAACTAACACCGCCCAGCCAGCCAGGGACCACAACACGTCACTAGTGCTGTACTGTCCTTCTTCTCTCTCTCTCTCTCTCTCTCTCTCTCTCTCTCTCTCTCTCTCTCTCTCTCTCTCTCTCTCTCTCTCTCTCTCTCTCTCTCTCTCTCTCTCTCTCTCTCTCTCTCTCTCTCTCTCTCTCTCTCTCTCTCTCTCTCTCTCTCTCTCTCTCTCTGTCAGTGTATATGCGAGATAAATAATGTGAATGATGAAATAATGAGTGCAATAGTTGCCTTCACTACTGCACAGCTTGCAACTAACACTGCCCAGCCAGCCAGGGACCACAACTTGTCACTAGTGCTGTACTGTCATCTCTCTCTCTCTCTCTCTCTCTCTCTCTCTCTCTCTCTCTCTCTCTCTCTCTCTCTCTCTCTCTCTCTCTCTCTCTCTCTCTCTCTCTCTCTCTCTCTCTCTCTCTCTCTCTCTCTCTCTCTCTCTCTCTCTCTCTCTCTCTCTCTCTCTCTCTCTCTCTCTCTCTCTCTCTCTATCTATCTATCTATCTATCTATCTATCTATCTATCTATCTATCTCTCTCAGTGTATTTGTGAGATAAATAATGTGAATGATGAAATAATGACTACAATGGTTGACTTCACTTATGCACAGCTAGCAACTAACACCGCCCAGCCAGCCAGGGACCACAACACGTCACTAGTGCTGTACTGTCCTTCCTCTCTCTCTCTCTCTCTCTCTCTCTCTCTCTCTCTCTCTCTCTCTCTCTCTCTCTCTCTCTCTCTCTCTCTCTCTCTCTCTCTCTCTCTCTCTCTCTCTCTCTGTCAGTGTATATGCGAGATAAATAATGTGAATGATGAAATAATGAGTGCAATAGTTGCCTTCACTACTGCACAGCTTGCAACTAACACTGCCCAGCCAGCCAGGGACCACAACTTGTCACTAGTGCTGTACTGTCATCTCTCTCTCTCTCTCTCTCTCTCTCTCTCTCTCTCTCTCTCTCTCTCTCTCTCTCTCTCTCTCTCTCTCTCTCTCTCTCTCTCTCTCTCTCTCTCTCTCTCTCTCTCTCTCTCTCTCTCTCTCTCTCTCTCTCTCTCTCTCTCTCTCTCTCTCTCTCTCTCTCTCTCTCTCTCTCTCTCTCTCTCTCTCTCTCTCTCTCTCTCTCTCTCTCTCTCTCTCTCTCTCTCTCTCTCTCTCTCTCTCTCTCTCTCTCTCTCTCTCTCTCTCTCTCTCTCTCTCTCTCTCTCTCTCTCTCTCTCTCTCTCTCTCTCTCTCTCTCTCTCTCTCTCTCTCTCTCTCTCTCTCTCTCTCTCTCTCTCTCTCTCTCTCTCTCTCTCTCTCTCTCTCTCTCTCTCTCTCTCTCTCTCTCTCTCTCTCTCTCTCTCTCTCTCTCTCTCTCTCTCTCTCTCTCTCTCTCTCTCTCTCTCTCTCTCTCTCTCTATCTATCTATCTATCTATCTATCTATCTATCTCAGTGTATTTGTGAGATAAATAATGTGAATGATGAAATAATGACTACAATGATTGACTTCACTTATGCACAGTTAGCAACTAACACCGCCTAGCCAGCCAGGGACCACAACACGTCACTAGTGCTGTACTGTCCTTCCTCTCTCTCTCTCTCTCTCTCTCTCTCTCTCTCTCTCTCTCTCTCTCTCTCTCTCTCTCTCTCTCTCTCTCTCTCTCTCTCTCTCTCTCTCTCTCTCTCTCTCTCTCTCTCTCTCTCTGTCAGTGTATATGCGAGATAAATAATGTGAATGATGAAATAATGAGTGCAATAGTTGCCTTCACTACTGCACAGCTTGCAACTAACACTGCCCAGCCAGCCAGGGACCACAACTTGTCACTAGTGCTGTACTGTCATCTCTCTCTCTCTCTCTCTCTCTCTCTCTCTCTCTCTCTCTCTCTCTCTCTCTCTCTCTCTCTCTCTCTCTCTCTCTCTCTCTCTCTCTCTCTCTCTCTCTCTCTCTCTCTCTCTCTCTCTCTCTCTCTCTCTCTCTCTCTCTCTCTCTCTCTCTCTCTCTCTCTCTCTCTCTCTCTCTCTCTCTCTCTCTCTCTCTCTCTCTCTCTCTCTCTCTCTCTCTCTCTCATTAAAATTAACTTAACCCCTTCTATCCCATGTTAATATTCTCTCTCTCTCTCTCTCTCTCTCTCTCTCTCTCTCTCTCTCTCTCTCTCTCTCTCTCTCTCTCTCTCGCATACTAACATCTGATTTTCTCTCTCTCTCTCTCTCTCTCTCTCTCTCTCTCTCTCTCTCTCTCTCTCTCTCTCTCTCTCTCTCTCTCTCTGCCGATAAAAAAGGCCAGCCCTCCCCTAGAAGGAGGCACCTGCAACATCAAGTTTTAGTTCAGAGGCTACATAAAGATCAAGATCATCCTGATCCCCGAGGCCCGGGCGCACGCGCGTCATGTAAACAAAGTACAAACATACTCCCACAGTCCCACAGCCTGCCCTACACGACCCCAGCAAACACACAAGAACAAGCTATAGAGCTACATCGTCGATACCCTTACAACTACAAGCTATAGCAAGTAAGTAAGCTCTGCATGCTCAGAGGCATAACAATAGGTTAGCAGAGGTAGCAAACTGCCACGGGGCCAGGGCCTATATAATAATGATTATGTAAAGGGGGCCCGAGCCTATGGACGTAGAGTCTCGAAAAGGGGCCAAGGGACCCAAGGGGTATGTGCCCATGGCACATACCCCTTGGTATAATACCAAGGGGTATGTGGTATGGGATAATGACATAATGCTAGCATTATGTCATTATCCCATATATGCTTGATATATACTGCTTGATATATACTGCTTGATATGTCATGTGATCTCATTAGCTTAATTATGTCCTGTGTATGAGTGCAGTTTTTCTTTTTCACACAGTGCTTCTCTCAATTTATTTTCTATCTGCTAGCATTATGTCATTATCCCATATATACTTGATATATACTGCTTGATATGTCATGTGATCTCATTAGCTTAATTATGTCCTGTGTATGAGTGCAGTTTTTCTTTTTCACACAGTGCTTCTCTCAATTTATTTTCTATCTGCTAGCATTATGTCATTATCCCATATATGCTTGATATATACTGCTTGATATGTTATGTGATCTCATTAGCTTTATTATGTCCTGTGTATGAGTGCAGTTTTTCTTTTTCACACAGTGCTTCTCTCAATTTAGTTTCTATCTGCTAGCATTATGTCATTATCCAATATATGCTTGATATATACTGCTTGATATGTCATGTGATCTCATTAGCTTTATTATGTCCTGTGTAAGAGTGCAGTTTTCTTTTTCATACAGTGCTTCTCTCACTACAAATGGTTTATGCTGGGTGTGTAATATGTGTAAAATTGCATGTAGTTGTATTAAGACGTCGTCAAACGGGATATGCAACCACTATTTTTTCACAAATATCGCAAGTTTTTGAGATTTAGCTTCCATTTCTAAAATCTCCCGTGTGACGTCGCCTTTATGGGCTACACTTCCTAAATGCTTGTTTTCAGTTAAAATTAACTAAATACCCTTTGTTCTGTTTATGTGAGTTACCATAGGGCTAATAAAATTTCATTATTATCAACATATTTTTCCTCAGAAATTTTCCTTATGGGTTACAGATTTCTACAGATATTTTGTCAGATTTGGTCAGATTATGCATAATTCAGTCTGGCAACACTGCCAAGGCATCCAGTCTCCCAGCAAGTGCCAAGAGGCATTCATTCAATGCTCCGCTGACACCAATTTGCCCAAAGGTATGCATTATATGTGGAAAGTACATTACGTACGGTGTAGAGGTGGTTGTCTAGTGATATAAATGGTAAGGTGGTGGTGCTGGTGATTGTGATGGTGCCACAGTATTATTACCGTATGTCAGTATATTGAGGCTTGATATCACTTTTATTAATGTGCCAGTATTTCATTACCTACCTTATGAAACAACACTAGCTCTTCATATATTCTTTTCTACAAACCTTTAACAATAATTGAAATGTTTTTTTTAAATTGAATTCAATGCCTTTTTTTTTTATTGATGAAAACAGGAAATAATTATGGCTACCACTGGCTAGACACGCATACCTTGCCTTGAATTTAGGTATGGTTAGCTTAGGTTTGATATGGTTGGGTGTAGTTACGTTAGGTTAGTTTTGGGTATGGTTAGGTTAGGTTACAGCAAGTACAGTTAGGTTAGTTTGGGTGTGGTTAGGTTTGGATGTGGTTAAGTTAGTTTAGGTATGGTTAGGTTACAGCAGGTATGGTTAGGTTAGTTTTGGTGTGGTCAAGTTAGTTTAGGTATGGTTAAGTTACAGCAGGTATGGTTAGTTTAGGTATGCTCCACAGGTATGTAGAGAGATAGATAAATGGTTAGATAAAACAAAGTTAAATAGACTGAGAGATAGAGAGATAGATGGTTAGATTAGGTAAATAGATAGACATTGAGAGATAAGCAGAGATAGGCCTAGTTAGGTTAGGTCCAGCAGATACTTAGATCAATGGGTAGACTGAGAGATTAATAGATAGACAAAATAACAGAATAGATAAATAAGCGAGAGGCCTACAAAACTATCACTAATATTATGAAAAACCTCTTCAACACCCTAACAATTAAAAAATAAATCATTAAAAATACCAGAAAGGAAGAGTATTCAACAAACAAATTCTTCTATGTGTATCTAAACTTAGTAAAAAATCCACAGAACAATTGCATTAGTAAACACAAGTGTTAGGTAGTATCTCATTTGAAGCTGGCGTTAATCAAGCTTGAGCCCACCATTCCTTCTTCTGCCCTGATTACTGAACCAAAGGATTTTGCTGATGCTTCCTCGTAGAGATACTCTTTAATCATTATCTTCTCATCTCATTTACTCCCTCATTCCTATTGGTTTAAATATCTTGCGTCTGAAGCACTAAGCTGATTATGTGGCACACTGAGATTGTTATAGTTATTTTTTTATGTTAGGTGAATACCCTCTCCATTAGGGGCTGATAGCACTAAGAGCGTGAATGATGTGTGTATGAGTGGATGGTGCTCTGTCTGGGCCACCCTGTGTGGGATTGCCAACCTGGTGGACAGATGGACAGGTGGACAGGTGGACAGATAGATACATAGAAACTCCCTTGCTGTACCCATTAAATGTAGAATAAATAGATAAACTTTTATTTACTTTCTCCTCTTTCCTGCTCTCATTCTTGCCTTCATTGTTTCCATTATAACCTACTCCATTAATTAATAGCTTTCTCCCCCTCTCTGTTACATCTTCAAAGTGTTTCATCATTCCTTTCATTGATATTATTTTTCTCATCTTATTCAGTATCAGAGGCTTCACTGTATTGTATTACTTGTGCAGTCCTGTAACAGTTTTTTTTTTTTTTTTTTCCTCTGTATGGCAAGTGTACATGTATTCTTTCCTGCCAAATTAGGGGAGGCATTTGTTCCCCCTGATAGGAAGCACCACACCCTACCCATGACATATTGGGGCAATTTGGACACTAAAATATATATATATATATATATATATATATATATATATATATATATATATATATATATATATATATATATATATCTATATATATATATAGCAGGTCAGCAGTTCTACACAAGATGACCCAGACAAAACACCACACACACACACACACACACACACACACACACACACACACACACACACACACACACACACACACACACACACACACACACAGGGAGACTGAAGAGGGACATTGCTACATAGAAATATCATGTTTAGCCAATATTTTATTAAAAATAAAATACATATTACAATTTACATTAACATACAATACACACACACACACACACACACACACACACACACACACACACACACACACACACACACACACACACACACACACACACACACAGGGAGACTGAAGAGGGACATTACTACATAGAAATATCATGTTTAGCCAATATTTTATAAAAAATAAAATACATATTACAATTTACATTAACATACAATACACACACACACACACACACACACACACACACACACACACACACACACACACACACACACACACACACACACACACACACACACACACACACAGGGAGACTGAAGAGGGACATTACTACATAGAAATATCATGTTTAGCCAATATTTTATAAAAAATAAAATACATATTACAATTTACATTAACATACAATACACACACACACACACACACACACACACACACACACACACACACACACACACACACACACACACACACACACACACACTAGGATAAAATATGAGTTAGGTTTACTTAGCAGAAGAAAATAAGCACGCAGAAATATAATTTTCAGTTTCCTACCACACCAAGAGACTTTTCCTTTCTTAACACAGTGAATGGAGGTGCAATGAAGTGAGACCATTGACAGAACACACATGAATAAGTTAGGGCTAAAAGGAGCTGAAAAGACATAGATGAATGATATTGAATAACACATGAACACACACACACACACACACACACACACACACACACACACACACACACACACACACACACACACACATCTCACTAAATTAAATAGAAAAGCTTCATAAACATAATTTGACCTTCAATGACCTTTCATTCTGGATCTGCTGAATTCAAAACAGCAATACATCTGACCTTGAATGACCTTGTGTCCTGGGTCTTGCTGAGGTCAACATATACCAACATTCCTCACTAAATAACCAAATTTCATGCAACTTGACCTTAAATGACCTGTATTCTGGGCCATACTAAGGTCATTTTGCAAGATTTGAATGAATATACCTTTTCTTGTGTGTGTGTGTGTGTGTGTGTGTGTGTGTGTGTGTTTCCATCAATACACACACACACACACACACACACACACACACACACACACACACACACACACACACATACACAGATGCATAGATACATACATACATACAAACAGCAGTAGCAGCATTATGAAAACAACTTAATTTTCTTTTTTTTTTTTTTTTTCTGTAAGATGTTATAGTCTTCCACAAACCCAAGGAGGAGGAGCAGGAGGAACATACATACATACATACAAGGGAGAAACAAACACAAAAATTTACAGCATTACTCCAGAGAGACATTGCTAAATACAACCACTCAACCCCAAATTTACTGTCATAATATACCATATATCTGCTGAACAAAAACAAAACTTGCCTCTTACACAGACAGACAGACAGAGAGAGAGAGAGAGAGAGAGAGAGAGAGAGAGAGAGAGAGAGAGAGAGAGAGAGAGCATCCCCACCCCTAACATACTTCACAAGATAGGGACATTGCAAAATATTCTCTAACCATTTCTTGTGACGTCAGCTCTTTAACTGTTGGCAAATCCGAGCTGGTTGGAGTCCTGAGTGGCCACTTGTGGGAAGGCACGGAAGGCAAATGCACACTGCACCTTGCACACGTGGTCATTCAGAATAGACTCAGGACTGTAGGACTGGGCCAGGTGGAAGCAGTTGTCTATCTTGAGGCTCTGGCAGACAGGCTGTGGAGGAGAGAGAGACAGAGAAACACTCAGCTTTGTATATAAGTGGACTCCAGGTACCATTGTTAGTTGAGGCTGGCAGACTAGCTGTGAGAGAGAGAGAGAGAGAGAGAGAGAGAGAGGGAGAAATACTTAGATTTGCCTTTAGGGAGTCTCTAGGCACTTGTTAATTGAGGCTCTGGCAGACAGGCTGTGGGGGTTGGGTTTAATAAGCAGATAAACAGACAGATAGGCACTTCCAGGCATTGATAGCATTATAAATAGCAAAACAAACAGACAAACAGACAGACAGACAGATGCACAAGACTCACCCCTTCCTTGGTACAGGTGCACATAACACAAGGAGAGATGCGTTCTGCTCCACTTATGTCGATGTTAGTCATGCCTACGCCACATGACACACGCTCTTTCCACAGCTCAAGGTTCACCCCGGGGAGGTCGCGACATGACACTCGGGGGTTCCTGGGGGTGAGGAAGGGATAAGGGGATAGCATTTTGTCTGTGTCTGTATGTGTGTGTGTGTGTGTGTGTGTGTGTGTGTGTGTGTGTGTGTGTGTGCAGGAGCAGTACTTACAGGAAGGGGTCTGGAAGGTCAAAGACAGACCACTGTTCACTTTCCACATAGTCACAGTTGTCACACAGAAGCTTGGACAGTGTCACCTGTAGAGAAGAGACACACTTGAGCTCATTTGTTTGCTGCTAAAACACTTCATTTGTTAAGTAAGATCAAGATAAGTTAGCTAATTTGATTAGTAAGGTTAGACATAACTAGATTTAGGACAGATTAGGTAATTAAGTTAAGTTTTGAGTAGATTTGGCAAGGTTACTTAGATTTTAAGTTGATTTGATAAGTAAGGTGATTTACTTTTACTAATGCTACTATTATTTCTACTACTATTATTCCTTTCTATCCTATGGCTGACTGGGATAAGAATGTGTGTGTGTGTGTGTGTGTGTGTGTGTGTGTGTGTGTGTGTGTGTGTGTGTGGCTTGTGTGGGATTGCCAGCCTGGTATATAAAGAGAAATGAACTATTGCTATTACTACTACTGCTGCTCACCACCCACAGACAGAGATACTACTGCTACTATTATTACTATTACTACCACCACTACTTAACACCAACAGAGATACTATTACTACTACTGCTACCACCACCAGCACTCATTACTCACAGATGGATAGACTACTGCTACTGTTACTACCACCACCACCACCACCACCAAGGAAGACCCACCTTTCTTATTTCAGTGAGCTGAGGGTCGGTGAAGCGCACAAGTGGGTCAGCATTCTCATACCAGAACCGGTCACAGCAGCGGAGGTTCCTGAACTGAATGCCGAGGATGCAGCCGAACGTGGGACCGACCAGTCCACCGTGCAGCGGCGTCTCAATCAATCCACCAGTGAACAGATCTATGTCATCCACGTGTGCGTACGTCCGTTTCATTCGCTCGATCACCGGCCTCGCTATCTCCCTGTGCAGGTCATCAAACGACCTCGCCCTGGTCAGGTTACAGAGGGCCCTGTACTCATTGTAAGGCTGCAGTCCATGGTCTCTGCCTCGCTGGATGTTGAGGGCAGCCAGGTCCAGGCCAGAGAATGGCTGCCGCTTGTCTTCAAAGAGATGGTTGGTCACCTCATCTGTCAAGAACTGGTCCAGTGTCTCCATGGACACAGTAGTCAGGCCGCGGATGATCTCATCAAGCATCCCAGGCTGGTAGAGTAGGTCTGGGTTGAAGAAGTGTTCGCTCAGCTTGACAGGAGGGTTGCGCTTGGCAAATATTCCGTCCATGCGCTCCAGGGAAGGCTTGAGTAGAGAGTGGCCAAAGCGGAAGGCTATGCCAAATTCATTGAGCACTGTTGGGTTGCAGTATGCATCGTAATCTGAGAGAGAGAGAGAGAGAGAGAGAGAGAGAGAGAGAGAGAGAGAGAGAGAGAGAGAGAGAGAGAGATAGTCATTAGGAGTGCAGTGTGTTAGAGGGAAATGTTGCACACACACACACACACACACACACACACACACACACACACACACACACACACACACACACACACACACACACACATTAACCTACCTTCAGAATAGCCCTCAGGCAGCAAGTTAAGCTCATACAGATTAACAGCGTTCCACCCCAGCACCCTTGGCAGCCACTCATTGTACGTGACATGCTGGTTGATGGCCGTCACGATACGCCGGGCATTTTGGAAGAGCTGCTCATCATTCCAGTGTTTGTTGAGGCGCTTCAGTTCCCCGGCCACTCTGTTGTGTTCACGCATCATCAGAGTGTGTAGCGCAGCCAAGCCAGGCTGCTCTGAGGCCCAGGTGTCTCCTGTGGGTGGGAGGAAACAGACAAGTGGATGTTTTCAAGGCTTTCTCTCTGTTTTTTCCTCTTATTCACTCAGTCATACACACACACACACACACACACACACACACACACACACACACACACACACACACACACACACACACACACACACACACACACACACACACACACACACACACACACAGACAAACAAAAAACATACTCTTTGAAGGGTCTCTATTTCTCTTCCTCTCTCTCTCATTCACCCATTCAGTCAATCACATACACATAAATGACTCTTTAAAGACTCTCTCTCTCTCTCTCTCTCTCTCTCTCTCTCTCTCTCTCTCTCTCTCTCTCTCTCTCTCTCTCTCTCTCTCTCTCTCTCTCTCTCTCTCTCTCTCTCTCTCTCTCTCTCTCTCTCTCTCTCTCTCTCTCTCTCTCTCTCTCTCTCTCTCTCTCTCTCTCTCAGTCATATGTAGACAGTGACATCATCTAGTAAGCAATGCAAACAGTAACCTTACCTAACCTTACCTAAGCTAACCTCAGCCAAACACTAACCTCCAGTGAAGCACCGGCCAGAGGGAGCCTGACACTCGTGGTTCTCATTCTCAGTGGGCAGCAGGTCTTTGCCTCGCAGGGGGTTGGGTGTGCCTCGTAGCATGCCGTCCTGCAGGGGTAGTGCAGTAGCAGTAGTAGTACATTATTCTGCATCTCTCTTTCTCCCTCTTTTCAGAACCAATAGGTGTGTGTGTGTGTGTGTGTGTGTGTGTGTGTGTGTGTGTGTGTGTGTGTGTGTGTGTATGGGTGTCAGTGGCCAGCCTAGCACTGTGAGATGCTACTACTACTACTACTTTTCAGGTTGTTAGCACCCAGTCAATAGGGAGATTTTAAAACAAGATCAGACTAGTATATAGATGTGGATGACAGATATAGAAGCCTCATGCTGGTTTTCCCCGGTGCTGCACACTTACCGACTTGGTCCTCAGTTGCTGCTGCTCACACTTGTCTGAGCCATAGGTGTGAGAGGCGTCGATGAAGGCAGTCACTTGGTTCATTTGCTCCCGGTAGCCTGGTCAACAAATTACTTGTGTTACGATGGTGATAATGATAATAGCAATGGTAATTCTTTCACTCTTGGGAGCCTGCTTGAAGGAATTATGTTTAAGCAATAGTAATAATATGTTTAGGTGATGAAAGTGTTATTGGTAGTGTTGATTTTCTTCTTTTATCATTTTATTGGCCTTGCTGTGTTAAGTTTAGATGATAGAGACTAAACACACAGACAAACACACAGACACATTATCTCACACTCTATGTGTCTCTCTTTGTCTCCCTCACACCTACATGGAGAAGCAAAGACAAACTATCTCACTCTCTCTATCTGTCTCTCTCTCTCTGTCACATCCCACAAGAGGAAATAGACACACACAGCATACCTTCATATCCTCTCTCTCTCTCTCTCTCTCACACACACACACACACACACACACACACACACACACACACACACACACACACACACACACACACACACACACACCTAGAGTCAGCTGGCCTGGCATGGAGCGGGTCAGGGGGATGCAGAATGGCTGGCCAGATGATATATTGACAGGAGGGAAAAATGGATCGTTCTGAGGAATGGCTATGGGGAAACACTCAGGGTGGACTGTCTGGGGAGAGTCACATCTGCGGCAATCCAGAATCGAGTCTTGGAAACCTGGAAGAGAGAGAAGTGAATGTGTTTAGTGGGTGAGGTGAAGAGATGCTGGGCCAGGAGTCAGTGTATTTACAGACATGAGGTAAAGAGAGAATAAGTACTTTTTTTTTTTATCAACACATACACAGTTAAGTTAATATTAGAAAACATATACCTGTTAACACTAGAATGAGAAAGAGAAACAGGAGATTTGATAACTAATGGAAAAACCAGATAATGATAAACAACAAAGATAGATTAGGTTAGGAACAGACTAAGAAAATATATAGTTTTAGTGACAAGTATGCAGAAATTAAAGAAAACTAGACATATATAGATCAGGAGACAACAAATCAATAGTTTATCAGACCTTGGAAGCTACAACTATGTAAACACACACACACACACACACACACGCACACCTACCTTTGTTGATGGGGGTGAAAATAATATCATGGTCAATAAACTGGCCCCACTGCATGACCATTAGGGTATAGCGGACATGCGGTGCAGACACGTCGTGCATGTTGGCGGAAATGAGCCGAGGGGAAGGGAGAGGCTTGCCGGTGACTGAAGTGACGCGAAATTTAGACAGACCTGGGGATGACAAGAGAAGGTTTAGGGGTACTGGAGTGTATTGTAAAGAAATTCATTTGTTTATCTATCTGTCAGGCTGGCAGTCCCACAGAAGGCAAGGTTTGGGGGTACTTGATTGTACTGTAAGGAAATTGGTTTGTTAATCTATCTATCTGTCAGGTTAGCAGTCCTATAGAAGATAAGGTATGGGGGTACTTCAGTGAGAATTAAGTTTATATATCTATCTGTGAGACTGGCAGTCCTATACAAAGCACAGACAAGGCACCACACACTCACACACACAATAATAACAGTAATATATCTATCTGTCTGTCTGTCTATCTACATACAAGGCTAGCAATCCCACAGAAGCCAGCCCAGACAAGGCACCACACACTCACACACACAATAATAATAGTAATATATCTATCTGTCTGTCTCTCTGTCTACATACAAGGCTAGCATTCCCACACAGGCCAGCACAGACAAGGCACCACAGACTCATTTACAAACATATTTATTTATTCTCTTTCCTAACTTTATCAAGCTTCAGTTCTTTATTTCTTGTCCTGTCCTGATTACTGATCCTGAGAATTTTGCTTATGTCATCCTTGTCATGCTCTCTATATCACTTTGGGACCTCTAGCTGACTGAAATGACTTCTCTCTGATTCTTAACTTTATAAAGCCTGAACACATTATTTATGTTCTATCCCTAACACTAATACAGACACATAGACATCTATCTGATCTACTCTTGACTTTATCCCTTACTTCATCAAACTTAAACACTTAATTTCTTGACCTATCCCAAATACCAACACACACACATGCACACACACATATATATACACACATACACAGACATACAGACAGACAGACACTCACCGTTTTCATAAGAAGGACGTAGGAGTCGACTTTTTGCCCTGAACGACTTGCCGAAGGACGGGAAGTTAAGATTATTGCACCACCCTGTAGCTGTGCGGAAACGCAAAGTGTGGTCGCAGGGCAGTGTCTGGTCGTCACGCTCAAACACGCTAGGAATTTCCGTGATATCGCTGACGTCAGTGTTAGGCAGAACCTCCATCAAATCCAGTACGTTGTTTGGGGAACCTGACTCGATGTCTTTGAGCTGGCCGTCTGCTGCCCGAGTCTTGCGTGACCTGGCTCTGGTGGTGGAGAGACTGTCAGTGGTGAGGCGTGGTAGACAAAACTGTGGTGTTTTTATCATTTTCTCTGTTGTTTTATTGTTTGCTTGGCTTTCTGTTGTTAATTATGGGAAATTTCTGCTGTTTTTGTGTCATGTTCACCTCAAAATACATCAGTCTAAGGCTCTGAATAACCCTTTCACTAACTAATGCACTCATCTATCACACAAACACATACTTGAATCTTCCTGAGGTCTTGCAGTCAATCTGGTTGGTGTCGGCCATGAGGATCTGGGTGTTTGCCGGGCCGCGCTGCACCTTGAGGAGGCCGCCAGAGAAGGCACGCAGCTCGTCACTCTCCTCCTTGCTGGACCCGTAGATCACCGACCCATCAATGAAGGATGTCACTTGGTTGATCTGTTCTCTGGGGCCTGTGTGAAGTGTCACCATTAATAAGACTAGTGAAGCAACATTACATAAACTCAGTGATAGTATTTATGATAGCTCTCTGATAATTTACACCACCATCACCACCCATTACTCACTTACCTGAAGGAATGGGGTCAATATCCACAGGTAAGGGAAATCCTGAGGTTCCTAAGGGGATTTGCTGAAGGGACCTCTCCTCTCTTCCTCCTCTTTCCCCATCCTCTCCTCCTCCCCAGACCTCCATGCCTGCCACAGTCAGCCACAGACACCACCATGTCACCACACAGGCTGTCATACACACTCTGGAGAAGAAATGGAGCGAGATAATGCAATGACACAAAGGGAAACACAATTTTCAGGGTCAGTAATTATATTTAGGAAAATAAATAATTGGTTTAAACTTAATAAAAGGTAGAGGTTAAGAGGGGTCTGATGGTCTTGGAAAGTGGTATAGGGGACATAATAAGAGTGATATAAGCAAAATTCTCCAGGTAGGGCAATAAATAATTGGTTTGTGCTTGATAAAGGCAGAATTAGATTAAAAGGAGGTCTAATCCATTTCTTCAAGTGATATGAGATGCAACAAGGGTGATATAAGCAAAATTCTCTGAGGCAGTAAACAGGGAAGGACAAGAAGTAAAAATGGATTCAAGCTTGAGGATAGATTTAAGAAAGACAGGATAGAATGGAATAGACTCAGCAATCAGGTTGTTAGTACTGAGTCATTGGGGAGCTTTAGACAAATTTATGGATTGGGTGGAAATAAGGTAAGAGCAGAATAACACACACAGCAAAGGTTAAGGTAATATCATAAAGGATAACAATTTTATTGGGGCTTCCACTCATTCACCCTGCTCTTATAGACAAAGAATAACACACACAGCAAAGGATAAGGTAATATCATAAAGGATAACAATTTATTGGGGCTTCCACTCATTCACCCTGCTCTTATAGACAAAGAATAACACACACAGCAAAGGATAAGGTAATATCATAAAGGATAATAATTTATTGGGGCTTCCACTCATTCACCCTGCTCTTATAGACGAAGAATAACACACACAGCAAAGGATAAGGTAATATCATAAAGGATAATAATTTATTGGGGCTTCCACTCATTCACCCTGCTCTTATAGACAAGGTGGCATCAAAAGCATTTCTCTCTCTCGTAGCATAAAAGTCATAATGTAGTGAAGACTGTCATTCATCGTGTCATATTTCACAAGAGTTACTGGGTATCTTATCTCTTTTTTGGATATCTGTTACCATCTAACGAAATACTAAAATAGTTAAGAGTATTTTTACATGTCTGTCTAGGTAATAACCTAGACAATGAGACAATAGTGAAGATTGTAAACATGGTATGCTTTTCATACCATCTAAATTTTCGGGGAAAAACACTTATTTTGCTCCTTAATTGATAAAACTCAAGGTTAGTGAGACTTTTCCTCTTCTAGTATATTTCTACAAAATATGAATGCACAAAATCCCCTAAACATTATTTGTTTTCATAAGTTAGAAATAAAATCTGCATATTGAGATGGTCTTTTGGCGGCGCCAAAACAGTTTAAGCACGAATCTGTGACTGAGGTGAGTTCCAGCCGCTGTTGTGCTTATTTTACCTGTCCCACGAACACAACAGCTGCCTGGCCAACATTCAGCGACTCAGAGACACATTACCAAGTAAGCAAGTGGACATTGCCGCCCTGACAAGCTTTTTAAAGTGTAAAGACGTACTGGGTATGACAAGCCGCAGCTGAGTGTTTTGGCATAACAACACAGCGGCGTCCTGGTTCCCTGTAGCTCCCTGGCTCCCTCCCCGTGCACAGTTTGCTCTCTCTCTCACCAAGAAAACAACAAAATTTGCTCTGCGGAGACGAGGTTAATGTGTGTTCAGGAACATCTGGTGCATTACGCTGTATAAAAGTGAGCGAGCTGGCTGTACCAAGGCGACTGTATTTTGCTCCATAAAACCATGTTCAATGAACTAAGTAAACATCAACAGATAACATTAAATCAACACCATAATTACACTGGAAGGAATACAAGGACGACAATTCAACAGCGCATCATATACGTTGTGTTTGCAGATGACTGCTGCGAGGGGAGGCTTGGCTAGCTGACTAACTGAAATAAGCCTCAAGATCAATGCAAACCGCAAGACCTTACACCATATATAATACAATGAAGGATATTATTGTTACTACTGTTCATCCAAGCCAGCATCACCACCACCACCACCACCACCACCACTTCAAGCTTCGTTAAAGGTAAAACATTCTAATTATTATTATTTGTTGTTATTTTTATTGCTATTGTTATTATTATTATTATTATTATTATTATTATTATTATTATTATTATTATTATTTTATTATTATTACCATTGTTTAAAAAAATGCCATGTATCATCTGGTTAAGAGATTTAAAGAGCCAGAGAGAGAGAGAGAGAGAGAGAGAGAGAGAGAGAGAGAGAGAGAGAGAGAGAGAGAGAGAGAGAGAGATTTAGTTACATCAGAGACAGACAGACAGACAGACGGACGGACAGACAGATAAATAGATAGCTAGGTGAGTCACACTAACTGAAAGAGAGAGAGAGAGAGAGAGAGAGAGAGAGAGAGAGAGAGAGAGAGAGAGAGAGAGAGAGAGGCCTTGAGGTGAGTAAGAAATAGAGATAATGTTTGTGGCTGGAGGGAAAATTTTAGTGCAACTTTGAAGGGAATAACAGTTTGCTGGAGGAAAGACTGGTCACCCCCCCCTCTCTCTCTCTCTCTCTCTCTCTCTCTCTCTCTCTCTCTCTCTCTCTCTCTCTCTCTCTCTCTCTCTCTCTCTCTCTCTCTCTCGTCTGTCTGTCTGTCTAGCTCTTTCAAATTTTTACTTTTCTTTGTTCTTTTATTTTATTTCTCTCTCTCTCTCTCTCTCTCTCTCTCTCTCTCTCTCTCTCTCTCTCTCTCTCTCTCTCTCTCTCTCTCTCTCGTCTGTCTGTCTGTCTAGCTCTTTCAAATCTTTACTTTTCTTTGTTCTTTTATTTTATTTCTCTCTCTCTCTCTCTCTCTCTCTCTCTCTCTCTCTCTCTCTCTCTCTCTCTCTCTCTCTCTCTCTCTCTCTCTCTCTCTCTCTCTCTCTCTCTTTCCATCTTTCACTTAATTAAAATTCTTTCTGGTTAACCTTTCCTCTCTCTCTCTCTCTCTCTCTCTCTCTCTCTCTCTCTCTCTCTCTCTCTCTCTCTCTCTCTCTCTCTCTCTCTCTCTCTCTCTCTCTCTCTCTCTCTCTCTCTCTCTCTCTCTCTCTCTCTCTCTCTCTCTCTCTCTCTCATTTCCATCTTTCACTTAACTAAAATTCTTTCTGGTTAACCTTTCCTCTCTCTCTCTCTCTCTCTCTCTCTCTCTCTCTCTCTCTCTCTCTCTCTCTCTCTCTCTCTCTCTCTCTCTCTCTCTCTCTCTCTCTCTCTCTCTCTCCATCTTTCACTTAAAATTCTTTCTGGTTAACCTTTCCTCTCTCTCTCTCTCTCTCTCTCTCTCTCTCTCTCTCTCTCTCTCTCTCTCTCTCTCTCTCTCTCTCTCTCTCTCTCTCTCTCTCTCTCTCTCTCTCTCTCTCTTCTCTCCTGGAGCTTAACAATATACGTAATACACAACATATTTTATAATCACAGTGGAGGAGGAGGGGAAGGAGGAGGAGGAGGAGGAGGAGGAGGAGGTAGGGAAGAGTAGGGAAGGAATGTTAGAGTAAAAGTGAATAAAATCCCCGTTAGTTCTCAGAGGAGGAGGAGGAGGAGGAGGAGGAGGAGGAGGAGGAGGTAGGGAAGAGTAGGGAAGGAATGTGAGAGTAAAAATGAATAAAATCCCCGTTAGTTCTCAGAGGAGGAGGAGGAGGAGGAGGAGGAGGAAAACAATACGAAGACACATTAACTTGATATCTCTGGTTGGCATGAAATTACTGAAGATGAGGAGGAGGAGGAGGAGGAGGAGGAGGGAGAGGAGGAGGAGGAGGATTTGATGTTGAAAGTGAATGTGAGGTATGAGAAGAGGAGGAGGAGAAGAAGAAGAAGAAGAAGAAGAAGAAGAAGAAGAAGAAGAGGAAGGAGAAGAAAAGATGATGATTATGAAGAGGAGGAGGAGGAGGAGAATATGGACTACACAAAGGAAGAAGACAAGGAAGAGGAGGAGGAGGAGGAGGAGGAGGAGGAATAACAATGAAGAAGAGGAATAGAGAAGGAGGAATAGAAGAGGAGGAGGAGGAGGAGAAAAAGGAGGAGAATATAGACTATGATACGAAAGAAGAAGAGGAGGAGGAAGAGGAGGAGGTGGTGGTGGTGGTAGTGGTGGTGAAAGGGTTTGTCTTCAAGGCCGTGTGTCGGACATGGCTAGGTAGAGAGAGAGAGAGAGAGAGAGAGAGAGAGACTTTCATTATTTCCCCTTCCTGTATTCAATTATATTCATCAATGTGTGGAGAAAGGGGGGTCCAGGGGGGGCTGTGCCTCCCCTGGACCCCCTAAGGTTACTAACCTAACCTAACTTATATCCTTGGGATGATTGTGGACTTAGTTTCTGGAGGCAGCGCGCTATTAATTTTAATTACTAATGGCCTTACAAAAGCCCTCCCCACATTGAAAACATCACGCAGACATGTTCTATAGTAAGTACTCTATCACGTTGCAATGTGTTTTTAATGAATAGAGAGGAGGTCCAACCCTGCAGTTTTACCGAACAGATTAAGGGGGGGCGACAGGGGTGGTACCTCCTGGGCACATAGTACATTCTGTGGCTTTGAAATCATAGTAAGTGTTTGTTGGGGGAATATGGACCTAAACCTCTTCTGAAGTAACCTTAGCCTTTTCTGAAGTTAATACGTACATGTCAGGTAGAATTAAGGTTGTAGCATATCTTGCAATATATATCAACTTACAGAAACTTGTTTAAGCAAAAAAAAAGGTAAAAGGTTAATGAACTGATGCATCCCCATGCTACACACTCCTCGTCTGAGTTGTCGAGAGTCATTGCTGGCTGGCTGCGAGAGGTGTGTGGGGCAGGGCAGGGTTAGCCATTACAGGAATCACAATACTTAGTTATTTGAAGGTCTTGCTAACCTAGCCTAACCCTGACGTAACCTAAACTAACCTAACCCTAACCCTAATCCTTGCCTTTTTTTTTTTTTTTTTTTTTTTTTTTTTTTTTTTTTCATAATTAAGTAATAACTTCAAATAACTCTAAGTATTCTGATTCCCTTAATGGCTAACCTCACCCCTGCCCTGCACAGCTCCATCAGCCAGCCAACAGTGACCCTCAAGCACTTGGAAGGGGAGGGTGTAGCATGGGAATGCATCAGTTCATTAACCTTGTTTTTTTTTTTTTTTTTTTTTTTTTTTTTTTTTTTTTTTTTAACAAGTTTCCAGAAGTTGATATATATTGCATGATATTCTACAACCTTAATTCTATCTGACATGTACGTATTAACCCTAGAAGAGGCTAAGGTTATCTCCATATTATCCTTTTCTTTCCCTCAGGCTTTATTTTTAGTTAATTGCTTTGAAAAGAGATATCATAGAAACTTAGTTAATATATCTACATTTTATATCTATAGAATTTTAAGTTTTTCATTTTGTCCGAAAATACAATTTTTTTTCAACCGTTAAATTTTCTCCACCTTCCTTTTCCTGTTTTCTTTTTACATTTTTAAGGTAGGGGAGTGCAGGCCAAAATAAACCAAAGTTGGGAAGCCTGAAAAGTTTAAGGAGTAAAAACACTGTTTTGCGCAGAAATCCTTAAAAATAGTCAACAAACAGAGAATATCCCATCCCCCCCATATTCCCCACTACACTATTCTAACTGTGAGATTACTAACCTTGCTAATTGGGAGGCTCCATCACCCAGATCTCCCATTATGCTATTCTTACCAGTAAATTGCAGTTTAACACCACAAATCCTATCTTTTTTCTGTCCCTAACAAGCTTGGAGACATGGTGGGAAAATGGAGGTTTTAGGGTGGAAGAAGCTAAATTATGCCAAATTTTGACATTCGGTTGGAAAGTCTAAGGATGAGGTGCCATATATTGAAAAATGGGAACTTTCTAGCTTAACCTAACTTTACCCAACCTAACTGAAAGGCGAGTCCCTGTCCCCCCTTTAAAGACACTAATCCAGCTTAAACCAGTGCATCTTTCTCCAGTGGATGCCCCCATTAAGAACACTAACTTAACTTAACCAGGGGGCTTTTGTATGTAGATGAGAATTTCTCAGATGATGTTTTGGTGTATAGTCTCTGCAACAACATCTCTTTATCTTTCATGGTCTGTCTCTTTGTGTGTGTGGTGTACTTTTTAGAGATGACCTTCTAGTTGTTCTTCTCTTATGGTATTTTTCTTTTCTGTCTCTTTCTGTACAATATGTCCTTTATTTTCCTCAGCATCCTGAATGGTATTCTTGGTAATATCTGTTTTATTTTCTCTCTACCTCTCCCTTCCACAGCACTCATCCAGGTGGAGGTAGAACCAGTGGGACGATGGTTCCACATATATGAGGCACGGCGTCTGCGGGGCCACCTCACCTCCTCAGTTGGGGAAAGTGAAGAGGAGAGTGAGGAGGAGGAGGCTCAGGAGGTGGAGGTGGAGGATGACATACACTATCTTCGCTCTCTCAACCCAGCAGACTGGAAGGTGAGAACTCAGCCAGCATGGTCCAGTCATAGCAACATAAGAATGGAGAAGACTGCAAAAGATTGGCTGGCCCTACACTGGATAACTCCTGTACTAACCATGAAAATCTGTTATCCTCCTCTTCCCCATGCAGTCAGCCTTCCTATTGCCATCTGGGCCTCTATATGCATATGCCTAGTCATCTAACCTCATGATATCACTTATGGTGTAGGTGCTGACCACATGAATGCTAAGCCTGTTTCTATTTGTCCACTACTCTGTGAACCAGTTCTTACTAAGCTCTTTTCAAAACCTAAACTTATCTAGCATATATAGTTCTGTCTTGATTGTTCACTATGAGAGCATCACTTACCTCTGTCATTTATTTGATTAGTATCTTTCTTTTATATATTGATACATTTCTACAACATTGCCTTTCAGGACCAGGATCATTATGCAGTACTGGGACTCCGAAAGCACAGGTACAAGGCCTCTGATGATGACATCAAAAGAGCGTGTAAGTCCTGGTGGCAGCATCTGGAGCTAGAGTGTATAGTGTACTGAGTACCAAGTTTTAGTGCACCTGCTGTTTGAAGGTATTTTTATAGTGCCAGTTTTCAGTTGCAGTGTCAGCCCTTTTAGTCTTGGTATTTTTATTTTATTTGTATATTTTCAATAACTACATTTTATTTGTGCCTTGCTATGGATGTATGTGGTTGGCTTTGCTATACCAAAGTTCCTGGGGTGTAGTATGGTGATTTGAGACTATGACTATGGCCACACTGGCAATGGTTGTGAGCAAGCAGGTGAGTGTGATAAATGGTGAGAAAAGTGGGAGCATTGTACCAAATTAAGTGTGGCCACACTGACAGTGAGGTGGGCGTGGGTGAGCTGTGTCTTCCTGTGGCCCACAGCGAGGAGCATTGTCAGTTGACTTTTGTCAATCATCTGGCACAGGCAGTTTGTTGCCTGCTATTGACATTGCATGGCTAATTATTGAAGTTTTGCTCACACCAATCATTTGGGATACATTTGCTAAAGTAGAACCCAAAGGGAATGCC
This sequence comes from Scylla paramamosain, assembly GCF_035594125.1. Lineage (NCBI taxonomy): Eukaryota > Metazoa > Arthropoda > Malacostraca > Decapoda > Portunidae > Scylla > Scylla paramamosain. The sequence goes on from NC_087161.1 coordinate 97,332, forward strand.
ATCATGTTGTTTGTAGTAATTACTATTAATTATGAAACCATGTCCATAACTGTTAGCTTTAACAAGCTCTTGAATTGTAGCTAGGTGGTGCATACAGAAGAGCAGAGAGAATGTGTCTGAAGAATAGTTGGCGCCCCTATGGCTATGAGTGTGAATGATATTTGTAAGAGTGTGTGGTGGTTTGTCTGGGCCACCCCATGTGGGATTGGCAACCTGATATATAGATAGATAGATAGACATTATATTTTCTGATCATTGGTTTTATGCTAAGATATCTGTAAGTCTAATATAATAATTAGCATTCCCTTTGGTACGTGCCTTAAAACAGGATGACCCAACACTTGGGTAAAGGAATGAGAGTGCAGCATTAGTGTGCACTTCCGTCCATTGTGTTACTCCTCACAGACCGCATGATGGTTCTGTGGCACCACCCAGACAAGCGGCGAGCAGCTGGGGAGGAGGTGAGGGATGACGATGACTACTTCACCTGCATCACCAAAGCCTATGAGATTCTTCGGGGGGACCCCATCAAGCGGACGCTCCTGGGACTCGGTGGACCCAGAGTTTGATGACGAGGTGCCGGCTGTCAGTGCACACAATAAGGCAAACTTCCTTCCAGGTAAGCGCTGATCCCCACTAAGAAGAAAATTTATTCCACAAAGAATTCAAAGGTCTTTTAACTCCATGTCATACTGTAATGTCAAATATATGGTGCACACAAGGCAAGCGCTAACTACTCCTATTAGGAAAGAAAAATGGACTCAACAAAGAATTGAAAGTTCAGTATTCATTGCTATTTGGTACATCTTTTCTTTACCACTAACCACTCTGGGACAATTCTTCACATTCTACAGCCATCTCCAAACATTATACTGGCTAGAAATTGCAAAAAATCTATTCCTTTTCACCGCTTTTTTCTTGCAGGTGGTTTATAAAGATTGTATACATTACTTGTAGTGGTGTGGATGATTACATATCACTGAAGGGATTAACTCCATCTCATATTGTAATGTCAGGTCTATATATTAGATTATATAACTCTCTCTCTCTCTCTCTCTCTCCTCTCTCTCTCTCTCTCTCTCTCTCTTCTCTCTCTCTCTCTCTCTCTCTCTCTCTCTCCTCTCTCTCTCTCTCTCTCTCTCTCTCTCTCTCTCTCTCTCTCTTCTTCAGTCTCCACCACATCTTTGTAAGGCACAGTGTTGCATTGCAGATTTTCACGGGTGTTTGAGTGCAATGCTCGTTGGTCCACCCACAAGCACGTTCCTGGCTTGGGCAAACCTGATGACACCAAACAAAAGGTCAGTCCAGATTAGCAGATTAAGTAACTGGAGAGAGTGATTGGCCTGTACAGTCACATCAATCTCCCTTGTACTGTTTTAGAAGTGAGATTACTAGTAGCAGAAATGCAAGTAGATATTTGGTGACAGTTTACTTTTTATAGTTACCATCATCATATGCTATGTTGATGGAAAGATAGACCAGTAATTTTGAAAGTTTTGTTAAAATATCATACACTATAATTTTCCTCAGCATAGAGGGTCCAGTAACTTACACATAAAACATCATTTCAAGATTTCTTTATGAATAGGTGTTTATTTTGTATTGTTAACCGACTTAATTTTCATCACTGTGCAGGTTGATCGCTTCTATGGATTCTGGTACGACTTTGATTCCTGGCGAGAGTTTTCATATCTGGATGAGGAGGAAAAGGAGAAGGGACAGGAGTGAGTCTTCACTATTAGTATGTCTGGTCTTTTTAGAGTTATGTGTATTCCACTCCAGCCTTGCTTTATCTTCCCAAAGGCAGCAAAAATGGTGAAATTTGTATCTTGAAACATTAACATTGAATAAAATTTTAATTGAATAAGGAAATAATGCCCAAACTTAAGCCTAGACTTGACATTGGAAAAAATAACAAGAAAAATTTAATATGGCTAGACAGAATACCCAGACTTATGGCAAGGAAAACTGGCACCGACATTGTTCTGATTGCTTTAAACTGGTCATTTTAGTTTCTTTGAATATTTTGTAACAGTGCAATGTGACTGCAATGTTGTGGTCGCCTTCCCTTTCTTTAAATCAGTCAATCTTGCCAGCCAGGAGGAGCGTCGATGGATAGAGAAGCAGAACAAGGTAGAGCGAGCGAGGCGTCGGAAGGGAGGAGATGGGTCGATTGCGCAGGCTAGTTGACAATGCATATGCCTGTGACCCAAGGATAGCCAAGGTATGTTTCGTTACTTATTACTGATTTCGTGTATTTTCGTTGTATCCCAATAAAAGTTGAAATTTTGTGCATTATCCCAAGAGATATTTATCACAAGGAGTACTTTTTTCTGTTGTTACATAATACTTCAAATTTCATTTTGATGGAAAGGTTTATGGATGATTTAGATTGCAAAGAAGCTGTTCTTGTTTTTACTTCTGACTCCTTATGAGGGAAAAATTAATTCCTGCTTTTGCTGTCTACTTCTGTAGCTAAAGAATGGGTAAGTTTATAGAAAAAGAGGGAAAGAGATGAAGAATTATATATATATATATATATATATATATATATATATATATATATATATATATATATATATATAATATATATATATTATATATATTATATATATATTATATATATATATATATATATATATATATATATATATATATATATATATATATACATATATATAATATATAATTTTTTTAAGATTTAAAGAAGAAGACAAGGAAAGAAGACTGGCTCAGAAAAAGGCTAAAGCAGAGGCAATCAGGCAAAAACAAGAAGAGGAGGGAGAGGGTGAGTGCACATTGTGATCTCCAGTATTAGCACCAGGCCCAATCTCTAACTACTCTCGGACACATATATGCATTGATTTCTACAACAGACCAAGGCTTCACATTTTTCTCATTGATTTGTATTTTTCATGTCTTATGCTCGGAAATGCCATATATTTTGAAATACCATGCTATGTTCTCTTTTTTTTTGAATGATATGTCTTGCTAATGTGTAAATTTGGTGTTTTCAGGTAAGGCAGGAAGCTGAGGAAGCAGAGAGAAAGAAAAGAGAAGCAGAGGAGGCAGAGCAAAGAGCAAAACAGGAGGTTAGAAAAGAAGGAAAGAGAGGTGCTGAAGAAAGCAATCAAAAAAGAGAGGAAGGTGAGGAGGAGGGTAGAATATGCTTGACATGTAAGAACTTACCACACACTTGTCTTTGACGCTTAAACTGCTGTGATCGCTAACATAATCAAAAATTCTCTTGACAAATATATTGAATTTTCGTGGTGCACTTTCTTTCTAGTGTGTTCTAACTGACTGTCTTCAGCCTCTTTTTCATCACTGCAGTGTTGAATCTCTTGCTACCTCCTACTGCTATTTTCATGCCAACTGCTCTTCTGATCTTGCTAACTGCATGCCTCACTGCACAAGTCTTTCTTCTTTCTTTCATCTCTATTCTGTCTAACCTCTTTAATGCAAGAATTAACCATTATTCTCAATCATTCATCCCTATCTCTGGTAAACTCTGGAACTCCCTGTCTGCTTCTGTATTTCCACCTTCCTATGACTTGAACTCTTTCAAGAGCGAGGGTTTCAAAGGCACTTACCCTGTTTGTTTGACTAACACTTGACTGTTCAGGAGCCAAGCCACCTCAGTGGGCCTCTTTCTTCTTTTTTTTTTTTTTTCAGTCTTTGTTGTCCTTGGCCAGTGATCCTCCAATATATATATAAAAAAAATAATAATAATAATAATGATGATGATAATAATAATAATAATAATAATAATAATAATAATAATAATAATAATGATCCCTGGCTATGGCAAGCAAGCCCACTACATTATATCCTTTCCTCCTCCTGTTCCTTTCCTCTCCCCTTTCACTTTCATCTCGTCGCAGTCCTCCCTTCCTGTCACCTGCCCCTATAGTTCTCATGACTCATGCCTGGAGCCATCATTCTACCTGGCAAGTCTTTTTTTTTTTTTTTATTTTTTTTTTTTTTATCATTCATTTTAAGGCTACAAAATTTGCTAAAAATAAAGAAAAACTAAAAAATGAAACTCTACCCACTTTCATCTTCTGTAACATTTCACATTAAAATATTCTCATTCATTATATACTTTCAGATTTATATTTTTTTCCTTTTTCTTTGATGTCATTTTTTAAATGATTTTGATACAGTTCCTGTTCATAAGGGGCTGAGAGGACTGCATTTGTATTAGAAAGATGGAAAGAGCATTAAATTTAGTGTTCAAATGTGTAAATTAAATTTGGAAACCTAAAAAAATATATATACAAATTATGATTGCGTGTATTTTTGTTCACGTAAATAATTTTAAAAAGCAACGTGAAATAGAATAAAGCACACATTCTTTTGTCATTGCATAGATGTGATGGTGACAGTGATAAAGAACATCTCTGTATCTGTCTATCTTTATTTGACACCTCTTGATAAATACTCCATGAGGACATAACTGCCACAGATTTCTCTATTTAGTCCTGCCCTTGTATTCCCTTCCTCTTTGCTCTGAACTTCACATACTCTCTCTTCACCCTTTCCTCACATATTTCAGTTACATTTTTTATGCAAGATCTTTGGTCAAGGGCAATAAAAAGGGGGGAAAGAAAGTCCACTGAGATGCTAGTCCCAAAAGAAAGATCATAAGGATTATCCAGAATTGTTGGATAAGTGTTTTGAAAAGTTGGAACCAGCCATTTTAAAGAGTTCAAGTTATAGGAAGGAGGATCTTCTGGAGCAGGCAGGGAGTTCCAGAGTTTACTAGAAAAAAAAAATAGCAGTAAAAAGATAGCAAGATATGCAACATTGCAGCAATAACAGAGAGGCTGAAAATCATTAGTATAGTATCCTCTATTCCCAGATGCTGCGGACTCTCTGTAAGGACAAACAGTTACTTTGCATCAGAGGAGGGGGAGCGAGTGCAGACCATGACAGATGTGGAGCTGCTGTGTGAGGCACTGGAGCTGACCCGCCTGGAGGAACTCAACAAGGAACTAGCACAAGTGGCCCAGGACAAGATGCAAGGGTGGGAGGTACTCATGATGGAGGTGAGGGAGGATCAACAGTAGTAGTAGTAGTTAATTGACAAAGGTGAGTGAGAGAGATCAACAGTAGTAGTAATAGCAGTAGTATATTTTTTGACACAGGAGGTGAGTGTGGAGGGCCAACAGTAGTAGTAGTAGTAGTAGTAGTAGCAGTAATTGTTGCTTATATATAAAAAAAAAAAAAAAAAGCATAATTTTTGTCATTCTTAAATAAAAAAATTTCCTAAGCCTTGAACCCAAAAGCTGCTCCAACAGACATATGGGTATCTGCAATCACTTTTGAAATTAACTATGTTAGGTCTATTTAAGTCATGTTACATTACCTTATCTGATTAGCTAAATCCAAAGTAGCATAAAGCAAGCTAATCTAAATTAGAACAATCCACCCCAAATGATCTGGATATTCTGTATGACCTGTTTTCCCTAGGATAGTCAAACCTTTCAGACTATTTCTCCACTGATTAGTTATGATTAGTACAAGGAGTCCTTGGTGTATGACAGTCTTGACTTTTGTCCTTCATATGTTTCTTTTACAGGCACAATAGTTATGTGTTTATGTCCTAGACTATGACTTTACAGTACAACAGTATTAGTATTAGTGATTGACATACTGCAGGTAGCTTACTTATGCTGGTTCTGACCTATGCAGAAAATCAGTTTATAACATGGCATAGGAACAGAACCTCTGTCATAACTTGAGGGACCCCCTGTAACACTTCTTTGCCTCCTCTCTCTGTTTGTAGGTGAGTGAGGTGCGCAACAGGATCAAAAAGGAGAGGGAGGAGGTGGCAGCAGCGGCAGCAAGGAGGAGGGGGTGGAGGAGGAGGGGAAGCTTCATCACTCAAAGTCTGGAATCAAGATGACCTCCAGCTGCTCATCAAAGCCGTCAAACCTCTTCCCTGCCGGCACAACAAAGAGGTGAGCTGGTTTCAATGTGTGTGTGTGTGTGTGTGTGTGTGTGTGTAAATTGCTTCTGTTTATATATTTTTTGATATCTTATTATTATTGGTGGTCCACAAGGCTGTCCCTTTCCACTGGGGCTGACAGGGCTAAGAGTGGTGAATGACGTGTCATTCACCTACATTCGTCTGCTGGTCACCAAACCAGCTGTTCCCCATATGGAAAGAGGTCAGAGCTTGTAGTGATTGATCTTTGGGTAGGATTGAGACCATTCACACACCGCACACTGGGACAGTGAGGCCATAACCCTTCAGGTTACATCCTGTACTTACTTGCTGCTAGGTGAACAGGGGCTACACATGAAGAGATTCCTCCAGGACTTGAACCCATGCCTTCTCGGTTGTGAGCCGAGCATGCTGACACTAAGTGGTGTGCATGTGTGTGTGGTGTGTGTGTGTGTGTGTGTCTGTGTGTGTGTGTGTGTGTGTGGTGCCTTGTCTGGGCCAGCTGATGTGAGATTGCTGGCCTAGTATATAAATAGATGGGTTTTTTTAAGCTTTAATATTTTATTTGATTGATATATTGCCTTATTCTTGTGTTTCCATGTTGTTTTTAAAATGACTAATATCAAGGTTGTTATCTGATCCCTACTACTGTTCTCTACATACACACCATTTAGGTCTTCACGTGGTATGGGGAATATAACAAAGGTGACATTTATAAACTTCTCAGGATCATAATTAGGATAGAACAAGACACAATGGGTTCAAGCTTGAAAATAGTTAGAGAGGAAGAAATTGGTCCTCAGATGGAGTAGTAGATGAATGGAATGGACTCAGTAATCAGGTTGTTAGTGCTGAGTCATTGGGGAGCATTAAAGGATTAGACCAAATTTATGGATGGGAATGATAGGTGGATATAGGTAGATATGTTTCATACAAGGATGGCTTCTTGCAGCTCCCTTAATGTTAGGTTATGTTTTTATGCATTGCTGTACTTAGAGGAACTCTTTGAAACCCTCCATGCTGCAGGTGGGAGGTTGTGGCAGAGTATATCAACCAACACAGCCACCAGCATCACCAGGGCTGGCCAAGGAGGTGCTCAATAAGGCCAAGGAGCTGCAACACTCAGACAAGCACATGAGGGAGGCAGCCAACAAGAATGCCTACCACAGCATGGAGAAGGCACAGGCTCGGCAGGTGATCAGCGACGCCACAGCCTCCCAGAGATATGACAGTGAGTTCTTGCTGTTATGCTGACATTCAGATAATTCTTTTGCATCTTTGTGTAGTTTTTATATCATGTTGATGCTTGGGTAATTTCTCATTTCTCTTTTTATACTAATTAATTATTACCATGAGTCTTCTCTGTATGAACTCAAGAGCTTTCTCTCCCTTCTCTGTGTAACTGCTGTGAATTGTCTTTTAGCTCTATGCAATATCACCAGTTGAGCTGTGAATCAATTCCAAGATATTTTAAGAAAAAACATGTTTTTAGTGCTGATGTTAGATCTTTCCTTTGTGCAGCACCACAGGAGATGCTGGGGATGAACACTGCTGCTTGGGGAGCTGAGGAACAGAGGTTGCTGGAGCAAGCCCTCAAGACCTATCCAGTCTCTACTCCCTGACCGCTGGGACCGCATTGCCAAGTGTGTCCCCAACCGAACCAAGAAAGACTGCATGAGGCGCTATAAGGTCTGTATATGTGTGTGTGTGTGTGTGTGTGTTTGTGTGTCTGGTGATGTGTTGCTTGCTATTCCCCTGTATGTGAGATTGTGGAGAAAACAAATCAGGTTTATTTTGTTTATGGAGTGACTCTCTCTCTCTCCTCTCTCTCTCTCCCTCTCTCTCTCTCTCTCTCTCTCTCTCTCTCTCTCTCTCTCTCTCTCTCTCTCTCTCCTCTCTCTCTCTCTCTCTCTCTCTCTCTCTCTCTCTCTCTCTCTCTCTCTCTCTCTCTCTCTCTCTCTCTCTCTCTCTCATGCATTTATCTTTTGATCTGCTTTTATCTTTGTGGTCCCTCCATAAATGCATGGAGATGTAAGTGCTATGTGTGGTGTGTGTGTGTGTGTGTGTGTGTGTGTGTGTGGGTGTGTGTGTGTAGTGAAGGTTTTATATATGTGTGTGTGTGTGTATGTATGTAGTGAAGGTTTTATATAGTGCACAGTAGACACTGATGTTATTGTAACTTTTAAGTCTTATTCTCACATGATGGCATTTCAGGAGCTTGTTGAGATGGTGAAGGCAAAGAAGGCGGCTCAGGCTGCTGCAGTGGGAAAAAAGTGAGGAGCCAAACCTTGCTGTCTTCTTTCTCCTTTGTGAGTTCAGATGTAGCAAATTCTTGTAGCTGTTGTGTGAAGCAATATTGCTATCTGAAAATCTATCTCTTGTTCTATTTCCTTCTAGCATTATGTCTCAGCAGTGCGAGTTTTGGACTACGCTGAATTGGAGGGGCAGCTACATATATTGATGGGGACACAAAAAGTGTAGCTAGGGATCTGTTTTCTTTCCCCTCCACTTCTCCCTTTCTCCTCCTATATAACCTCATCCCCCAACTCTCTTCCATCTCTTCCATCACACTTCACTTCCCACTGCTTTCCCCAATAAGTTGTCATGCAAAAAAGCAAAATTAACACTTGGAAAAGTATTTTTAAGTGGCTATGGGAAAACTGCTAATATTGAAAATTAATGTTGATAAGTGCAGAATTCTATACATTGCAGAAAGCATATGCAAAACAGCATGTGCTTTTCCTTATCATCATAGTGTAGCTCTGGAGGACAGAAGGGCAATCTCCATTAATATGGCCAGTAGCCACAAGGAAGCCACTTACCTCTGAAAAAATGAATGGATCTGTGGCAGTTGTATAAAAAATTACAAGGACGTGTGGAAAAAGTGTGCGGTGATTGTGACTATAATAAGAAGTAATATGCAATGATGACCATGTGATTGCATACAAATGTGTACCTTCTTAATTTTCTAAAGGAAAACTACAGTCTTAAGTTTGATTTTAAAGTAACACTAAATTTACAAGGTGGGTAAGAGTAAAGATGCCACATGAAGAGCTGCAGGTAAATGCTGTGATTAGTGTAGATCCTAATGAAGAGTTACCATAGAAAATACACAAACATCATTGAGACAATAGTTGTGACTTTACATGCTTATACACATTCACAGGTCCTTGATACACATGATTCAAGCCTGACACTTGAGGAATATTACTTTGTAAGTAATGGAGGTGCAGCTCAGAGGTGTTTCAGAATATAGCTCTCAGTGGCTGATGCATGGAATAAGTTCATGATGTGCGATTCTGTACCTCAAATAAGTGACTCAGTCTGTGATATAAGTAATAATGCAAGCTGTTGAATCATGGATGTGCGCCTCAGAATGTGTGACCTCGTAGCTTTGCCCGGACCAGCATAGTCCAACCCTAACCTAGGCCAACACAGCCAGTAATAGCTTTGTGAAACACCAAAATATAGATAATCATTATTATCATCTGCAGCCACCATGCTCACCCACCACCTACACAAAATTTAATGTCTTCCACTGGTATATATATATAATATATATATATATATATATATATATATATATATATATATATATATATATATATATATATATATATATATATATGGTCATGTGTGTGTGTGTGTGTGTGTGTGTGTGTGTGTGTGTGTGTGTGTGTGTGTGCTATAATTTTTGTTCATTGTTCGCATCTCGCTATGCACTCTACCTTCCATCATATCTTCAGTTTTAAGCCTTTCGTAACGACATCATAAATTTGTGGATTGACTTTTATTTATTTATTTATTTATTTATTTTGTAGATCAAACCTGCTGTTTGGGTGTTCCTTTTTCACGTGATCGCATATCAGGGTCTTCTTTGAAGTATAAAGCACCCACGTTATCTGCGACCTTTGATTTGTGACAGATATCATATGGTCATTATTAATAAAAGGAAGCAGATGGTAATAGTGAACTGCATTACATAACCACGCATCTGTCGCTTTGATAAACCAAAATGCAGTATTTCTGCTACTACTACTACTACTACTACTACTACTTCTAGTAGTAATAGTAGTAGTACTAGTGGTTAATAGCTGTAGTAGTACAAATACTATTTCGTATGACACAGAGACATGAGAAATAATAATAATAATAATAATAATAATAATAATAATAATAATAATAATAATAATAATAATAATAATAATAACAGTAAAATTATACGAACTTAACACTGTTAGGCTCGTAGTGCGGAAGGTTGGCGGGCAGTAGCGGCCAATCAGACAGACGGACGTGTAGGGGAACTAAAACTACAGATAGCGACCTGATATCTACCCCGCCAGCCTTCATGATTGCGCTGAGGTACCCCGCCACCCAGATAAACCTCATTTGGCCCCAAGCCCACTGCACACACACGGTAATTTCTGTAGTGGTGTAATTGTAATGGGCGATTGTTGTTTATTTACTAAGTTGGTGGTAGTGTGTAGGATTGAGATCGTGGTGTGATGGTGGGTTATAGTGGGGGTGGTGTGGGTTATTGACACTATAACGCAACACTGCACACACAAACAGACGGTAAATTTTCTAATGATGTAGTAGTAATGGACTGGTGTGGGTTATGCATATTGAGAAATGGGTGGTGGTTGGTAGGATTGAGGTCATTACTATCGGAATGGGGCTGGTGGTTGTGGAGAGTACTGTGGGATACGTACACTTTATATTAAGCAACACAACACACGTTACCTCATTTCCACACACAACTCGCCCCCGTGGACAGTTATGGTTTGTCATTTGCCAGTCATCCTCTATTTATACTTGTACACGTCAAGACGAGCCCTGCGGCAGACAAAACAGACTTAGTACTGAGTGATGACAAGCTCTCAGGTGCTGGTTTGTTTATCTCCCTCAGTGCGGTGATGTGACTGATTTTGTGGCGTCAGCTGATAGTCTGAGGTGGCAAGGTGGCATCTGTCAACAGCAGTCGGGTGTCTCCTGCAACAGTGAAAGCATTTGTAAACAAAGTCAAGTGCCACGTGAGAGCCTTGACTTTCTTGTCTGTATAGCTGTGTAAATAGAGTGAAGCCGGTTCTTGGCTTGTGTTGTCTTTAGTATAGAAATGCTTACTTAAACTTTTAGAGAGGATGGCTTGCTGCTGTTGACAGTTGCCACTTCACAGACTGAGAATGATGCCTTCATACTGTAAAAATCTTAAACATTGGCAACAAACACAATAGGTATAGAAATTAATTGCAGTACTGTATAGTAGGTTAAAAATTGCACATGTATGGGAATGAGCATGTGGCAATGGAAGTTGTGGCTGTCTTGAGCTGTTTTATCCAGTACACTCATCATAGGGCCTGGGTGAGCCACAGGTTGTGATGTATGGCAATACACCTTCTCATCAGTGATCAAGCTTTTGGAATCACCTTATAGAAGTATTACAGCATCCTTCTCATTATTATGAGATTTTCATCTTTCTGCTTTGAAACCAGCTTGCAGTGACCTGACATTTCTGGTCAGTCAATCTTTGCTTTAGCAAGAGTGACTACAATGTTTCATTGAGTGAAGAGTCCACGTACCGTGACCTTTGAGCTGCTGTAGGTTCAACTCGCTAGTATAGGTTAGAGGCAGTTATGATGTAGGGGCATAAATGTAATGCTTGTGCAGTGCCTCCTTTTGTAACGTGTCATGCCCATTCTTGATGGGATCAGTGCAGGATGATAAGACCCGGGTCACATTGACTCCCATGTATTAATTGAATCGATCAGATCCTGAGAACGTGAGAGAATGTGAACCTATTCTCATGAGGGTAGAAAGTAAACTGGTAATGTACAGCTCAGCCTTACAGAAACAACATTGCAGATTTATGTCAGTGCAACAGATTTACTTATCCTTTAACTGACCATGCAGATGAATTTGTCTGCCCATGAAGCTTATTAAGTAGGAAAAATCTACAGTTTTTGCCATGTCTACTTGGATGAATTTGTTGCCTATCATTCTCTCTCTCTCTCTCTCTCTCTCTCTCTCTCTCTCTCTCTCTCTCTCTCTCTCTCTCTCTCTCTCTCTCTCTCTCTCTCTCTCTCTCTCTCTCTCTCCTCTCTCTCCTCTCTCTCTCTCTCTCTCCTCTCCTCTCCTCTCCTCTCTCTCTCTCTCTCTCGTTTTAGGTATTGGGACCATAGCGTCTGTCAGGAGCCAATATATTTTTTGGGATTCTTTTTAATAAAGCATTCTTTTCCTCTTTAAAGAACATCTTACAGTTTCATTATCAGATTACTGAGTATAGTGTTTATCACTGAGCTCATGAAATATCTTATCAACTATTTTGCCTGTGATAAGGATTAAGATGATGTGACACTGCTCTACTTGAGATGATATCCTCTCTGTGATATCTATGATGACTCCAACATACATCTTTGATTTTTTTATATTTTTTATGTGATGAGACTGGTTTTGCTGCATCACCATTGATGCATCTGATAGTTTAAGTGTATCTGCAGATCTTGACAGTTGCTTTTGTGGGATTCTAAGAACTGACTTGCTTGAACAAAAAACTGCCTTGATGCTGGTGACTTATTTGATGATGTGTTGAGCTTTATTTATCACAAGGTACTTGAGGCATTCTCAGTCTGGATATCTGCAGTTTAACGTACATGAGAAATTTACAGCATACATACTTCATTGTTAACTGAATAGTATTGTCTTGTGATCTGGTGCCTGTGTATTTGTTTTTCATATGCTTCCTGTGGGAGTTGTTTCAACACCTCAATAGATTGCTTGCACAAGTTAGTACTTAGACAGGAGGATTGACAGCACACCCATGCTTATGTTCCCTTTTCATGTGTTGCCCTTTAGGTAGTGAGGAGAGACAGGTACCAGCAGGAGCAGTAGTGGTAACAACAGCAGGATGGGGAGCTTCAGCAAGATCCTGCCATACTCCTGCTATGAGCTCGGCCACTGCTGGAAACACTCGTGCTCCTCAGCCTCCTTTGAAATCTGTATCATTGGGTTCATTGAAAGCATCAAAATCTATGGTGTGGTGTACTTGGTATGTGACCTTTTTTTTTTTTTTTTTTTTTTTTTTTATGTTAGAGGGATACTATCCTCATTGTGTCTAGTAAACTGTTCTGGCAACTGCACTGGCTTCCTAAGCTTGATGGAAGTTTAGAATATAATTTAAAAAGGTAACACTTGGCAGTAAAGGGGTGATTGCGATAAAATATTGCATTGCATCTACTGTAATTTTATTTTGGCTCATTAGAATTATCTACAGTTACTGAAAATGTGTGTGATGGTGTCATTAGGTGACAAAATGTTAAAGATTACTGTTACTATATTGGTAAAAAGAGGTGAAAATGGATTATAGCTATGCATAGAACTTTTCATATCAATTACCTTATGCCATGATAGATCTGGTGTAAGTAGAGTGTGAGGTGAAGGGGAATATGATTTTGCTTTCTGGCTTCAAAAGTGGAAGGAAGACTTTGATCAGGAGTTAATAATTTTACTTGCTTGCTTTCTTTATTTCTCCTTTTCTTTCCTTTTTCTTTTGAATTGGGAATGACACTTTGTATTTTGAGGTTTATCTTTGTAATATTAATGACTTGCATTTGTTTGCATGCAGCTAACCAGTCTTGTGAATGCTCGGAAAATAAGTATGAAGTATGGAAAAAAGCTCTTGAAGAACTACTTAACAACATCAGTTTGTTTCCTGACAGTCAATGCTTTTGGGTACATTGGCTCCTACTGTGTTGTCAGGTGAGCATGCCAGATGTGGCCTTTCCCATGCACATGTTGGGGCAGTTTGGAAGTAGTAAGTGTAATATACATGCTATTATACTGAGTGTGTCATGCTTGCTTTTACTCTGGGAAATTTATATGAAACCATGGAGTTGCATAACATAGTAATCTTTTTCTGTTTATCTACTTATTTGTTTATTTATTTTTTATGTTTTTGTGCATGGATAGTCAATTAATTAAGATATAGTATAGTTTATGTGAATGAATACACATTTAAGTAGTCAGTGGTCATAGTGTGTTGTGATCAGCTCCCACAATTCTTGTTACTACACAAACCAAGTATAGTGCATGAGTTCTTGTTGATTAGTTTGGAGAGAGGAGGTGACCATAGGATATTGATGAAGGACAGCCATTGAAGCACTTCATCATTAGCATATAAAATGACAAAAAAATTAGTATTTTCCAGTTGGAACAAGATAAAATACTGTAAAATTAGTATTTTCCTGTTGGAACAAGATAAAATACTGTAAAATAGAAAATACTGTATTTGACAGTTTATAAGACATATGGGGTTATAAGATGCATCTCAGTTTGGGCAGGCATTGAAAAAAAAAAAAAGATAAATAAATGGGTTTAAGCTCTGTATATGAAGTGAAGGATTTAACCTGACATTTGATGCCCTCTCATATGTATTCAGATCCTTATTAGATTCCAATATTTTTCCTTGGGAAATTTTATAATTTTGTAACTTATACGCCATTGTGTACACGTTGTTTCTGTGACCCCATTATGTTGGGGAAATGAAATCTGGAAATTTTAAACACTATTGCATAAACTGTATTGCATGATTATTGTGCAGACCATCACCATGAGTCACCCTACTTTGTGACTCTCTTTTCACTTATAAAATCTTTTGTTATGTTAGGTTTTCTGAAAAAAATATAGTTTCTCATTAGCTTCAAGTTTTGTTGAACACACATGCGAGATAAAAATGTTAAAAGATAGGCATAATTTCTGTTGTATGAAGGTGTATCTTACCTAAGGAACGCAGTGAACCTTGCATGTGTTGCCAGGTTTGATGTTTAACTAATGGTGAATTTGTTTTGGTACAAACAACGTAAGCATAGTCACTTAATTTCTTTCTGACTGGTGTTATTTTATGTGAATTACCATTAAGTATGATCTGTTATACATTGTTACCTTACAAAAAAAAGAGTTGTTTTTGAGATTTAGAAATGATCATCACTTTGTTTACATGTGTGAAGATGTTTGTGGTTTGATTTAAGGGCCACTGTTGCCATAGACTTACTACTAGCCACTGCCCCAGAGCTGAACCTTGGCCTTATAAGACGCTGGCTAATTTTCTGAGACTTTTTTAAGGTGTGTCTTATAAGCTATCAAATACGGTAGCTGAAATTGAGTCACCTCTATGAAATGTCAAATTGTTTAATTGTTAATGATATGTTTGTTGTTTACTCCCACAGACACATTCTGCAGCACTTCAACTTTTTCACAGTCTCCTTTGTGCCAGGGTTCATTGGCAGCCTCATGGCCATCCTAGTGGAACGGCCAGCACGACGAACACTCCTGGGCATCTATGTTACCAATGTGGTGAGTGCCAACGCTGCTTCTTCCCACCCTAATTTCTATTTGGGATTGCTCTTTACAAAAGTCTTCTTCAGATGTTTCTGCTTTGAGGCATTCTTTCATCTAATCCTTTGTCTCTTGTGTCTTCATTGACATGGTCCTTCCATCTGATCCTATGTAGGTCTTCCTCTTCTTCGTGCTCCTCTTTCCACAGCTCAAGGTTCACCCCGGGGAGGTCGCGACATGACAATCGGGGGTTCCTGGGGGTGAGGAAGGGATGAGGGGATAGCATTTTGTCTGTGTCTGTATGTGTGTGTGTGTGTGTGTGTGTGTGTGTGTGTGTGTGTGTGTGTGTGTGTGTGTGTGTGTGTGTGTGTGTGTGTGCAGGAGCAGTACTTACAGGAAGGGGTCTGGAAGGTCAAAGACAGACCGCTGTTCACTTTCCACATTGTCACAGTTGTCACACAGAAGCTTGGCCAGTGTCACCTGTAGAGAAGAGACACACTTGAGCTCATTTGTTTGCTGCTAAAACACTTAATTTGTTAAGTAAGATCAAGATAAGTAAGCTAATTTGATTAGTAAGGTTAGACATAACTAGATTTAGGACAGATTAGGTAATTAAGTTAAGTTTTGAGTAGATTTGGCAAGGTTACTTAGATTTTAAGTTGATTTGATAAGTAAGGTGATTTACTTTTACTAATGCTACTATTATTTCTACTACTATTATTCCTTTCTATCCTATGGCTGACTGGGATAAGAATGTGTGTGTGTCTGTGTGTGTGTGTGTGTGTGTGTGTGTGTGTGTGTGTGTGTGTGTGTGTGTGGCTTGTGTGGGATTGCCAGCCTGGTATATAAAGAGAAATGAACTATTGCTATTACTACTACTGCTGCTCACCACCCACAGACAGAGATACTACTGCTACTATTATTACTATTACTACCACCACTACTTAACACCAACAGAGATACTATTACTACTACTGCTACCACCATCACCACTCATTACTCACAGATGGATAGACTACTGCTACTGTTACTACCACCACCACCACCAAGGAAGACCCACCTTTCTTATTTCAGTGAGCTGAGGGTCGGTGAAGCGCACAAGTGGGTCAGCATTCTCATACCAGAACCGGTCACAGCAGCGGAGGTTCCTGAACTGAATGCCAAGGATGCAGCCGAACGTGGGACCGACCAGTCCACCGTGCAGCGGCGTCTCAATCAATCCACCAGTGAACAGATCTATGTCATCCACGTGTGCGTACGTCTGTTTCATTCGCTCGATCACCGGCCTCGCTATCTCCCTGTGCAGGTCATCAAACGACCTCGCCCTGGTCAGGTTACAGAGGGCCCTGTACTCATTGTAAGGCTGCAGTCCATGGTCTCTGCCTCGCTGGATGTTGAGGGCAGCCAGGTCCAGGCCAGAGAATGGCTGCCGCTTGTCTTCAAAGAGATGGTTGGTCACCTCATCTGTCAAGAACTGGTCCAGTGTCTCCATGGACACAGTAGTCAGGCCGTGGATGATCTCATCAAACATCCCAGGCTGGTAGAGTAGGTCTGGGTTGAAGAAGTGTTCGCTCAGCTTGACAGGAGGGTTGCACTTGGCAAATATTCCGTCCATGCGCTCCAGGGAAGGCTTGAGTAGAGAGTGGCCAAAGCGGAAGGCTATGCCAAATTCATTGAGCACTGTTGGGTTGCAGTATGCATCGTAATCTGAGAGAGAGAGAGAGAGAGAGAGAGAGAGAGAGAGAGAGAGAGAGAGAGAGATAGTCATTAGGAGTGCAGTGTGTTAGAGGGAAATGTTGCACACACACACACACACACACACACACACACACACACACACACACACACACACACACACACACACACACACACACACACACACACACACACACCTAGAGTCAGCTGGCCTGGCATGGAGCGGGTCAGGGGGATGCAGAATGGCTGGCCAGATGATATATTGACAGGAGGGAAAAATGGATCGTTCTGAGGAATGGCTATGGGGAAACACTCAGGGTGGACTGTCTGGGGAGAGTCACATCTGCGGCAATCCAGAATCGAGTCTTGGAAACCTGGAAGAGAGAGAAGTGAATGTGTTTAGTGGGTGAGGTGAAGAGATGCTGGGCCAGGAGTCAGTGTATTTACAGACATGAAGTAAAGAGAGAATAAGTACTTTTTTTTTTTATCAACACATACACAGTTAAGTTAATATTAGAAAACATATACCTGTTAACACTAGAATGAGAAAGAGAAACAGGAGATTTGATAACTAATGGAAAAAAACAGATAATAATAAACAACAAAGATAGATTAGGTTAGGAACAGACTAAGAAAATATATAGTTTTAGTGACAAGTATGCAGAAATTAAAGAAAACTAGACATATAAAGATCAGGAGACAACAAATCAATAGTTTATCAGACCTTGGAAGCTACAACTATGTAAACACACACACACACACACACACACACACACACACACACACACACACACACACACACACACACACACACACACACACACACACCTACCTTTGTTGATGGGGGTGAAAATAATATCATGGTCAATAAACTGGCCCCACTGCATGACCATTAGGGTATAGCGGACATGCGGTGCAGACACGTCGTTGTGCATGTTGGTGGAAATGAGCCGAGGGGAAGGGAGAGGCTTGCCGGTGACTGAAGTGACGCGAGGTTTAGACAGACCTGGGGATGACAAGAGAAGGTTTAGGGGTATTTGAGTGTATTGTAAAGAAATTCATTTGTTTATCTATCTGTCAGGCTGGCAGTCCCACAGAAGGCAAGGTTTGGGGGTACTTGATTGTACTGTAAGGAAATTGGTTTGTTAATCTATCTATCTGTCAGGTTAGCAGTCCTATAGAAGATAAAGTATGGGGGTACTTCAGTGAGAATTAAGTTTATATATCTATCTGTGACACTGGCAGTCCTATACAAAGCACAGACAAGGCACCACACACTCACACACACAATAATAACAGTAATATATCTATCTGTCTGTCTGTCTATCTACATACAAGGCTAGCAATCCCACAGAAGCCAGCCCAGACAAGGCACCACACACTCACACACACAATAATAATAGTAATATATCTATCTGTCTGTCTCTCTGTCTACATACAAGGCTAGCATTCCCACACAGGCCAGCACAGACAAGGCACCACAGACTCATTTACAAACATATTTATTTATTCTCTTTCCTAACTTTATCAAGCTTCAGTTCTTTATTTCTTGTCCTGTCCTGATTACTGATCCTGAGAATTTTGCTTATGTCATCCTTGTCATGCTCTCTATATCACTTTGGGACCTCTAGCTGACTGAAATGACTTCTCTCTGATTCTTAACTTTATAAAGCCTGAACACATTATTTATGTTCTATCCCTAACACTAATACAGACACATAGACATCTATCTGATCTACTCTTGACTTTATCCCTTACTTCATCAAACTTAAACACTTAATTTCTTGACCTATCCCAAATACCAACACACACACATGCACACACACATATATATACACACATACACAGACATACAGACAGACAGACACTCACCGTTTTCATAAGAAGGACGTAGGAGTCGACTTTTTGCCCTGAACGACTTGCCGAAGGACGGGAAGTTAAGATTATTGCACCACCCTGTAGCTGTGCGGAAACGCAAAGTGTGGTCGCAGGGCAGTGTCTGGTCGTCACGCTCAAACACGCTAGGAATTTCCGTGATATCGCTGACGTCAGTGTTAGGCAGAACCTCCATCAAATCCAGTACGTTGTTTGGGGAACCTGACTCGATGTCTTTGAGCTGGCCGTCTGCTGCCCGAGTCTTGCGTGACCTGGCTCTGGTGGTGGAGAGACTGTCAGTGGTGAGGCGTGGTAGACAAAACTGTGGTGTTTTTATCATTTTCTCTGTTGTTTTATTGTTTGCTTGGCTTTCTGTTGTTAATTATGGGAAATTTCTGCTGTTTTTGTGTCATGTTCACCTCAAAATACATCAGTCTAAGGCTCTGAATAACCCTTTCACTAACTAATGCACTCATCTATCACACAAACACATACTCGTACTTGAATCTTCCTGAGGTCTTGCAGTCAATCTGGTTGGTGTCGGCCATGAGGATCTGGGTGTTTGCCGGGCCGCGCTGCACCTTGAGGAGGCCGCCAGAGAAGGCACGCAGCTCGTCACTCTCCTCCTTGCTGGACCCGTAGATCACCGACCCATCAATGAAGGATGTCACTTGGTTGATCTGTTCTCTGGGGCCTGTGTGAAGTGTCACCATTAATAAGACTAATGAAGCAACATTACATAAACTCAGTGATAGTATTTATGATAGCTCTCTGATAATTTACACCACCATCACCACCCATTACTCACTTACCTGAAGGAATGGGGTCAATATCCACAGGTAAGGGAAATCCTGAGGTTCCTAAGGGGATTTGCTGAAGGGACCTCTCCTCTCTTCCTCCTCTTTCCCCATCCTCTCCTCCTCCCCAGACCTCCATGCCTGCCACAGTCAGCCACAGACACCACCATGTCACCACACAGGCTGTCATACACACTCTGGAGAAGAAATGGAGCGAGATAATGCAATGACACAAAGGGAAACACAATTTTCAGGGTCAGTAATTATGTTTAGGAAAATAAATAATTGGTTTAAACTTAATAAAAGGTAGAGGTTAAGAGGGGTCTGATAGTGGTCTTAAAGTGGTAAAGGGGACATAATAAGAGTGATATAAGCAAAATTCTCCAGGTAGGGCAATAAATAATTGGTTTGTGCTTGATAAAGGCAGAATTAGATTAAAAAGAGGTCTAATCCATTTCTACAAGTGATATGAGATGCAACAAGGGTGATATAAGCAAAATTCTCTGAGGCAGTAAACAG
>NC_087161.1:122500-137500 GCF_035594125.1 Scylla paramamosain
ACGTAAATTGCTTGGTTTAAGAGAAACTGGCATGTTAGTAAAATGAATCTTTACTGTCATGTGAATCAATATTTATAAATACAAAAAGTTTAAATCTCCAAGAACAACCTGTGTTTTACAGTAATGTGGGTAGCCCACATGGGACCCATAAAGTAGCCCACAAAACACCCACATGCCTCCCATTATCCAATGTTGGCTGGGTATATATATATATATATATATATATATATATATATATGAGGAGGCAGTAGACATCTGCCTAAATGATAATTACTACCAGTGAGGTCTAAAGCACTGTTCAGGGGGTGCTGTGAACTTATCATTAAACCCAGCTGTGACCTCGCTGAACGTTTCCCTTTGTGTCTCACAACACAAGGGGGCAGTCATAGCCTGCCCTCTAAAGACAACTCTCTTCCTCCACACAAAACTACAAGCACCTAATAACACACACACCCTTCACTCAAAAATTTTAAAATCATCGTGGCGACTCCTACACCAGCCTCGTAGTCCCCATCTGGGGAGGGGACCATAAATGTCCCCAGGTCAGACTGCCTTTCTGTCAAAGACCCTAAGTGTCTTGACACCCCCTCAACTTTTTCTTCATTAACTTCTGCAACATTCGCAGTCAAAGATCTAATTTTCAATCTGTAGAACACCACCTCTCCTCTTCTAAACCTCATCTTCTTTTCCTCACTGAAACTCAGGTGTCTGAGGCAACTGACAGTAGCTCCTTTTCTGTTCCCTCTTACTTTCTCTATCCTCATTTTCAGTCCAAAGCTGGATGCTGCATTTATGTGCACAATGATTTAACCTGCTCTCGTGCCCACGCTCTTGAATCTTCTGAGTTTTCCACCATCTGGCTACGACTACAGAGTCACTCTCATACTAAATTTATCTGTGCTGTATACCTCTCACCTAACTCCTCTGATTATAAGAAATTCTTTAACTACTTAACTTCCAAAGTGGAGCACATTCTGACCCTCTTCCCTTTTGCAGAGATCTCCATTCTTGGAGACTTCAATGTTCACCACCAGCTTTGGCTTTCCTCTCCCTTCACTGACCATCCTGGTGAACTAGCCTACAACTTTGCTATCCTCCATGACCTAGAGCAATTGGTGCAACACCCTACTCGTATTCCTGACTGTCTTGGAGATACACCCAACATTCTTGACCTTTTCCCCCAGCCTCAGCCCCAGCCCCAGCCTTTTCATCCCAGCCTCTCCCAGTGTATCCTAGCCTCTCCCAGTCCATCCCAGCCTCTCTCAGTGCATTCCAGCCTCTCCCAGTCCATCCCAGCCTCTCCCAGTCCATCCCAGCCTCTCTCAGTGCATTCCAGCCTCTCCCAGTCCATCCCAGCCTCTCCCAGTCCATCCCAGCCTCTCCCAGTGCATCCTAGACTCTCCCAGTCCATCCCAGCCTCTCCCAGTCCATCCCAGCCTCTCCCAGTCCATCCCAGCCTCTCCCAGTGCATTTCAGCCTCTCCCAGTGCATTCCAGCCTCTCCCAGTCCATCCCAGCCTCTCCCAGTGCATCCTAGCTTCTCCCAGTCCATCCCAGCCTCTCTCAGTGCATTCCAGCCTCTCCCAGTCCATCCCAGCCTCTCCCAGTGATAATAAAGCAATTTGGATTTAGGAAAGGGAGATTGTGTTACAAACTTACTGAGTTACACTTAGATCTATAGAAAACTGTTATCAAATGGCATATAACATTTTATGTTATATGCCATAATTTATTATGGCATATAACAGATTATTATTACAGATGCCATTTCTTAAAGAAATGGCATCGTTTTTTTTTTTTTTTTTTTTATTATTATTCTCTTTCTCTCTCTCCCTCCCTAAGGCAGTGCTCCTCTTACAAAGGAAAAATAAATAATTAAATAAAATAATTAATTTACAAATCAAGGGCTGGATTTGTGTCTGTGGAGGCCTGTGAGCAGCCTGAGTGTGGAGGCCATCTACCTGAAATATTTATATTAATATTTTTGTATCTGTATTCCATGCAGTTTTTAATACATATAATATATTATAGTGAAAGGAACATATTTATTTAGTGTAAATGAAACAAGTGGTTATTTTGATAGTAATAAAAAAAATATTTAGTTCATAGAAAACTAGTGTTTGATTAATTTAAGTTTCTTTCACTTACAGAATATTTATGTGGGAGACTCCTCAGATTGTGGAGACCCCAGATTGTGGAGGCTCCTGGGCAGCTGGTCTTTTTGTGGACTCCTAAATCTGGCACTGAACAAAATTCTCTCTCTCTCTCTCTCTCTCTCTCTCTCTCTCTCTCTCTCTCTCTCTCTCTCTCTCTCTCTCTCTCTCTCTCTCTCTCTCTCTCTCTCTCTCTCTCTCTCTCTCTCTCTCTCTCTCTCTCTCTCTCTCTCTCTCTCTCTCTCTCTCTCTCTCTCTCTCTCTCTCTCTCTCTCTCTCTCTCTCTCTCTCTCTCTCTCTCTCTCTCTCTCTCTCTCTCTCTCTCTCTCTCTCTCTCTCTCTCTCTCTCTCTCTCTCTCTCTCTCTCTCTCTCTCTCTCTCTCTCTCTCTCTCTCTCTCTCTCTCTCTCTCTCTCTCTCTCTCTCTCTCTCTCTCTCTCTCTCTCTCTCTCTCTCTCTCTCTCTCTCTCTCTCTCTCTCTCTCTCTCTCTCTCTCTCTCTCTCTCTCTCTCTCTCTCTCTCTCTCTCTCTCTCTCTCTCTCTCTCTCTCTCTCTCTCTCTCTCTCTCTCTCTCTCTCTCTCTCTCTCTCTCTCTCTCTCTCTCTCTCTCTCTCTCTCTCTCTCTCTCTCTCTCTCTCTCTCTCTCTCTCTCTCTCTCTCTCTCTCTCTCTCTCTCTCTCTCTCTCTCTCTCTCTCTCTCTCTCTCTCTCTCTCTCTCTCTCTCTCTCTCTCTCTCTCTCTCTCTCTCTCTCTCTCTCTCTCCTCAACTCTCAACCACTGGATGGTATATCAGTTCACACAGCAAGAAGCCAAGGACCCACCGAGGCTGTCACTTGGAAGAGGTCATTGTTGTTGCATCCAGCATCCCAGCCTGACTGCCTAGACAGGTCCCGCAGGTTGCTGAATGGCAGAGGTGCAGGCTGCTCCACAGCAAGATGTGAGACCAGTGTGGCAGAGTATGATGTGTACACAATGAGGGACACACTGTAGCCAACCCAGTAGATTACCCGTGCTGCAGTGCTGATTGGGTAGGTGTTGGAGCCTGCAGGAGGAAGAGGAGGAGGGAAAGATGCCATGAAAAGGCAATTTTAAGACATGGAGGATGATGCAAAGGCAATTTAAAATCTTTGAAAGTAACACATCTTTTTAAATTTAAAAATGTAGAAAAGACCATTTTAAAATGTTTCAGAGATGAAAATGCAATTTAAGAGTTTTTCTCATCATTTCTAAAAGATTTATATCTCATATCTTACTAAGAAAACTGTTGATATCATCATATGAAGAGAACTACTGATAAAATTAAATACATTACTTGATATCCATATCAGTCATATTAACACCACTTGCTTATATTGCTCATGCCAGAACTAATTCAAGTTAATATCAGCTCAATTATGAAAATACACCAGGTATCATGTAAAGTTTCCCAGTTTTAAATCTATCCTTTAATAACTGTCTTTCTGTATTCCCATCTTATCAAACATTAAACACCACTACCCTTGCATTCAACTTAGTCTCATACCCCAACAGGTCCTCACCCTGCTGTAGGAGGGCTGGCAACATGTACCAGCCATCTTACCAAACACTAAATGCTCCAACACTTGAACTGACCAGTCTTACACCTCAACAGGTCCTCACCTTGTTGTAGGAGAGCTGACAACATGTACCAGCCAGCAGCAACTCCCATGCTAACAGGCTTCTCCCCCGTGGGTATGTAGCACCTCTGGAGTCGCTCGATGAAGAAGAGGATGCTGGCGAGGCCTGTCGTGTTAGCCGGGATGCGCCGGTACAGAGCTGTGTCCGTTGGGGTTGTGTAGGCAAGCATCTTCTTGGCAAGGTCCTCGTAGGTGGCCGCAAACAGTTTACGGCTGTGGGATGAGAACTTGTCTTGTGAATGTGACGTTGGGGTGAGTGTTAATCTGATTTTGTGTTACTATGTTCTGTGGGGAGTGGGTGTTAATGTGATTTTTTGTTAACTGAATGCTGTGTCTGACCTCCTGAGGTGTAGTATGGTGGGCCACAAGATTGTCCCTTTCCACTAGGGGCTGACAGATGATATTAAGAGTGTGAATGTGTGTGTGGTGTTAACGTGCTGGAGTGTGCACAGCCAGGAGTGTTTGGGGAATGAAAATAAAAGGAGTTATGGATGTTTAAAAATGCATCTTTTGAGAGCTAAGTATACAAGAAAGTTGGTGTGTTTGGGGAATGAGTAAACAATGAAGAAATGTTTTGAGGAACTGGGTGTGCAGAGGCAGGAGTGTTTGGAGAATGAGAATACAGGAAGACAGGAATGATTTGGGAATAAGTGTACAAGAAAGGAGTGTTTGAGTGACAATATATAAGGAAGAGGTGTTTTGAAAATGAGAGTACAAGGAATGAGCATTTTGGGAGTTAATATACAAGGAAGCAAGTATTTAAGGGACTCAAGTATACAAGATTATTTTCCTGTCATATGTCATTATACAGTGTTTTTCTTTGTTATATACGAGCTCGTACATCATTCCCTTTCACTTTTCATATCTTGTGTTCTCGTCATTCTGATGTAATGTTACAGATAGAGAATGTTTGGTGTCAAATTTTCACTAATTTCATATGTGTATAAACTTTCATTTACTTGACTTTTTTTTTACTATTACTACTATATTTGCTTGCTTTTTAAACAAGTCTTTTCTTTCAGAGGAGGGAAGCACAGGGGAGGAGGAGGACGAGGAGGAAGAGAGTGAAGAGTCACAAGAGGAGGAGGAAGGTGGAAAGAAAGAGGAAGGAGAGGAGGAGGAGGAGGAGGAGGAGGAGGAAGATGGAGAAGGAAAGGAGAAAGATAAGAAGGAAGGCAATGTAGAATGGAGGCGTCCTTGGTTTATGTTCAGTAAAGCCCCGTATTCTTGTCATGGCAATGTAGAATGGAGGCGTCCTTGGTTTATGTTCAGTAAAGCCCTGTATTCTTGTCATGGCAATGTAGAATGGAGACGTCATTGGTCACATACTGTTCTAATGTATGTGCACTTGCCACGCTGTTCACCAGGCAAAAGGCGTTGCAGAAAGAGCGCGAGATCACTGTGTTGTGGGAGAAGACAGAGTCCCTTAGTGGTCAGCTGGTGACGGTCCACAACCACAGCCACTTTGAAGAGAATGGCCTGAGCCACGACCACCTTGCTCAAGAAAATATCACGTTGACAGAGCTGATTAAACAACTAGAAGATAACCTCAAACTTTCAAAGGTACCACAAGTGTCTTTGTATATTAGTTTGGTTTACTTTGTAAGATTAATCATTACTGAAAACAATACATGGAGTACGTGAGGTTGTGTGTTTGTTTATGCATGGAGACAGTTTCCTTAAAAATGGGTGGAGAGTACTATGGTGCTTTAGATGTGGAAGGATGAGTGGAAGGAATGCTTGGAGTGTGCAAGGCTCAAGTGTATGCAGAAGAGCACTGACAGGAGTGTGAGGACTACTCTGTCATGACCGTGTCTTTAAGACATGAACAAATGATGCAGTGTTGGAATCATGAAGGTGTAAAAATGCAGGATATGGATGGGATGCTACATCAGCAGCTTTTGTCATTAAGGGTGGTAAAGTGAAAGATTTGTTAATCACTTTGGTCTTTAGTTGATGCTTCTGGTGAGGCTTTCCTGTTTAAACTTGGCATAATATATATAAAATGATGTGGCATGTTAAACAAGTTAACTTACTGCCTTCTTGTGTCTTTCACAGATAGAAATCAAAAACATCACAAGACAGAATAGTGAGCTGCATGCACTTATCACAGAGTATAAAGTCACTCCCTCAGAGGAAAAAGACAAGGATGGCACGTCTTCATGTGAGAACTCAGAAGCTAAATGTGAGCTACCATCCACATGAATATATATTTGTATATCAAACTGACATTCTCCTTGGAGGGAGGATTTCCAAAGTGCACACACACACACACACACACACACACACACACACACACACACACACACACACACACACACACACACACACACACACACACACACACACACACACACACACACACATCTCTGCATCAGGACTCAACAGCCAGACTGATAAACAATTACTTCACCCAAGATGATCAGCTGATAGGATTAGCTGTGGATGAGCCTCCTGTGGTGACTAGGAGTACAAAAGCCAGCAGCTAATTTTGGGAGCTGCCAGTCATCATGGTCCTGGTGTCTGAGGTGCTGCTTTTGCATTTTCCCAGTCATGGGTGGAGGCCACATCACATTTATTCATTCACAGTTGCTCTTAGTTATCTCTGTTACAAGTTTAAATTTTTCCTGGCTCCACAGACATTTCTGGTGCATCTAACCCTCTCTCCATTGCCCTTCTATTTCCCTTAGTCTTATACCCACTTTTTACATTACGTCTAATTACTTCCATTGGTCATTCTTGGCTGGCCCTCTGTTGCATCGATTTTTCACCTCCAGGTACAGATACCAAGGGGAAATTGCTGGGTCAAGTGGCTACACTGACATCTGAGGTTAGCAGGTTGGAGAGTGAGTGCAGCAGTCTTCAGGTTCAGCTAGACTGTGAGAGGGATAAGTATAACAAACTGCTGGGAGAATCTCTTGCTCATGAAAAGTTGTCTGAAGATGTCATAACTGAACCAAAAGGTAAGAAAGTTTATATTCTCTAATAATAAAGCAAATAATTTTTCCTCACTGTTGCTCAATTTTTTGAATTAATAACAAAATAAAAGCATTGTTATTGGATTTGTTTATTGAGGCTGTATTAAGAAAAGTTGAGAGAAACAAACTTATTGTTTTATCAGGAGAAACAACAGGATTGGGAGGAACTGAGCTTTAACAGAAGCTGCAACAACTGCAGGAGGCTCACAGGGTCCTGGAGAGCAGGTTAACTTGCAGCATGAAGGAGGTGGCAGATTAGTGATTTCTGCTGCATCTCACACACTTCTTATTCAATTGCTTGCAGGTTAGTGATCTCTGCTGCATCTCACACACTTCTTATTCAATTGCTGGCAGGTTAGTGATCTCTGCTGCATCTCAAACGGTTCTTATTCAGGTGTTGACCAAAGTACTAAGCCTTCATATCATTACCTTGCTCTGTGATGGAGGCTACACCATCTGGCATCTAGCTGAGATTTAATGTTGCAGTAAAGCTTCCATATGAGTTCATGTAGAGCAAAATGTTTTCAAATGCCAGGGAAGTAGTGTAATGTAACCTTCCAGAGAAATCTATCCCTCATTTATTAGTTAACAGGAGTGTTTAATGTACTTAATGTGATTAGCCAGGATCAAGGGTCAACTTCTTCACTGACCATTTACTCTCAGGTGATGTATCTGTCCTCCATGAGTCACCAGAGACACATAAGGTGTTGTAAGTGAAATTTCATCTATTAGATTTATTCAAAATGTGAATTAACACAGTTGTTTCCTGCAGGATTTGATATCAAAGCTGGTGCAGGAAAAGGAAGCAGATCATGACCTTCAGCAGCTCGAGAAGATAAGCAGCGTCCTTATATATATGTTATATAAATATGTTCCTTTCACTATAATATATTATATGTATTAAAAACTGCATGGAATACTACTGTATTCCATGCACTTTGTATTCCATGTACTCGTATTCCAGCCACTCAGTCTCCTACTGAGTGGCTGGGGTTTTCCAAAAGTGAGGGTTGGTGTTCTATACCATACCATGTGCCCTGTTTGTATTCCTTCTCTATCCTCTGTATTATATTCTATGTAAAGATGGTGCTAGGGTGGGATCTACTTCTTATTCCCTAAAAGTGATGAGGAGTGACACTGGGCAGCATTAATTTGCTCCTTAGAGATGGCTGGGTTCCTGTGGATGAGTGGGCCATGCTGTGCTTTGTCAAGGATGGTGTTTGGTATTGTGATGACTCTTGCCACAATCAAGTGTCTCCCACAGAGTAGTGGAGTACCTATGTATGGTGTTGACCCAAGCTGTCCAGGTCTCATCCAATGCCTTAATATGATTTAGATGATCAAAATGGTTTAACTCACCATTTAATCAGCTGACTGATTTGAATGGAGAAGTATGTAATGTGTTGTAGCCTAACCATCCCTGCCAGCATGGTCAGACTCTTGGTAGTAACCTGAAATGCTCCTAGGTAGTGAGTATCATTGCACATAATGATCTTTACTTTGTCAGTAATTCAATGATACTGAATATTACTCTACTGGATTTTGCTCAGCACTGCTTGGTAACTTTTGGCCATAATCCCAGGTCTGGAATGATATGAAGCCATGTTTTTACATTCCATATGAGACAGGCAAGCACTATGCTTTGCCTGACTGATACCTGTACTTTGCATTTATGACCCCAGGTAGTTCATCACTCTCTCTCTCTCTCTCTCTCTCTCTCTCTCTCTCTCTCTCTCTCTCTCTCTCTCTCTCTCTCTCTCTCTCTCTCTCTCTCTCTCTCTCTCTCTCTCTCTCTCTCTCTCTCTCTCTCTCTCTCTCTCTCTCTGTTTGGAATTATACTGTATATTAGGAAATATCATTAAAGAGTGTGTGTGTAAAAAGTGTTTGCATTATTGTGCATTTGATGTTGGTTTCATGATTTATAAAGATTGCTATTTTTAATAAAGTTATTGAAATTGTTATTGAGTGTTTGTATTGAACTCATTAGCTTTGTAATAGTGTGCGTCTCATCATGCATTCATTAATGATGTAGAGTGGAAATGTCCACTCCTATCATGCATAATATCAATGCATTATTGGTTTATGTTGTTATTTGTGTATAAATTGTAAAGTTATGCCAGTCTATTTTAGTACAAACTAAATATCAGCTGGAAGAGAGGACAGGTAATGGCACACTAAAACACAGGAAGGGACAATGATATAACCATCCAATTTAACAATACACAGAGCAAGAAGAATGAGAAAGCAATAAAAATGGATTATTTAATGGATGATTAATAGACCCTCATTTGTAATGTTATTTCAGGCAAGAATATTAAAAGAGACAGCTGGCTTGCCCTTTGTACTTGTTCAGCTTGCCCTTAGCACTTGTTCATACATGACAGAATGAGAGATCTATGGGGGGGGTGACACCTGGAAATGGGTATGATTCATGAAGGGATTGATTGATTGGTTGACTGACTGATTAAGAAAAAAAAACGTAGCAGTGGAGGGTGGGGGGGGGGGGGAAGGCGCCCCCAACTTTCCAGTCATATATGGCGTGGAAGGGACAATACCAGCAAAGAAAAATATGAGAAAATGCATAATTTACTACAAAACCCAAAATGCGAAATAAAACCTTGCCAAATTGAACCTTCCCACGAAGGTAATGAATGGAGTTTTGATGCAATGAGCCACAGTTACTTAAAACACTCAACAAATATAACACCTGCCAAAAAAATAAAATAAATAAATAAAATCAATCAATAAATAAAGATAAAAACGCGAGAAAACCTTTAAATTATCACAACGCGAAATATACACACACGCTAAACTGGATGCGTCATTAATTAATATCCCCCCAATAGTTTATAGCCCCTCCCCTATTCATTGCTCCCCCCCCTCCCTGCCTTGAGGAACACCTTCACTTATGGCCTGCTGTTGGGTCAGATTTGAGCCATTTTAACCTCGAATTACATACAATACATACATACATATCGTCTCCTTGCAATAATTATAATAGTCTTCCTGGCTTAATTTTTGTTTATTCATTATTCCTTATGTATTTATTAATTATTTGTCATTTGTCTAATTCCTTATTTTATTTAGCCTCGGTATTTAACTAAGCATTTTTTTTTTTTCACTTTCTGACTGTGGCCCTTGCAATGAATGGCTTAATTGTTTATTTACTGTTCCTTACGTGTTTATTGATTATATGTGAGTTATTTATTTGATATTCATGATTTTTTTAACTTCGTATTTCTTTATATGATAGTTTTATCTTTTCGTGTTTTCTGGCTTAAGTTTTGTTTATTACTCCTTGTTTATGTTATTAGGTGTGTCATTAATTATTTGTCTTATTTCTCGTAGTTTAATGGATTTTTTAGCACTTTAATTATTAGAGTTCCTCACCAGTCATTTTATTCGATAGAGAGAGAGAGAGAGAGAGAGAGAGAGAGAGAGAGAGAGAGAGAGAGAGAGAGAGAGAGAGAGAGAGTCTAAATGAATGATAAAAAAAATAATAATCAGTTACAGTATTTTATTTATAAACAAGAACAATTCATGATAATAATAATAATAATAATAATAATAATAATAATAATAATAATAATAATAATATTTAAATACAAGGAGGAAAATGTGTAATAATAATAATAATAATAATAATAATAATAATAATAACAATAACTGCTTTTATCTTACTCACACAGATAAATAGTTTTATAAATAGTTTATTGACCATAAACATTGTGTACATACACACAAAATTAAATAGAACAGATAAAAATTTCAAAATGTAGTCAGTGACACACAGAAGACTGGTGACAAAACCTACTAAAGCCCATTAAATGATTGGGTGTCTCAAGTTTCCACATCATCAGTGGAACACTGCTTCTGAGCACTCAGGGATGGACAAGCTTTTCATGGCTTGTGTGAATGGAGACAAGACGTGTAGGGGATTTATTTGTTCTGTTTTTTCTTGTCCTACTCTCTCTTCCTCCCTCTTGACTCTTCCTTTGCTTCATCCTTTCTCTCTCTCTCTCTCTCTGGACTTTTCAGACATAGCTCCTTATGATTTTTTGGCAATCCCAAACCTGTTGACAGTATCCTTATCTGAGAGCCAAGGAGACCATGCAGAATGTGGCAGCATACCTATCATTGGTTGCAGAAGCATTTGAGCAGTGGAGTGATGGATGATTGTAGGAATGTGGTGGCATTGCTATCCACCATGACATTCATCCACATAACAGAACCATCTCACATTGTGCATTCAGCCTCAGGGAGAGGAACCTCTGTAGCCTTGGGCAGTAGCCCTTGGTCAGGTTTGCTCCAGAGTCAAACCTGCTTACCATCCGAGAATACCTTGGGGAGGAATGAGGAAGCCTTTTGCTCTGAACCCATGAAAATTGTTCAACCCTATAAGGGAAAAATATGAATGTTGAACAAATTGATGAAAAATGGAAGGATTAATGGGCTAAGTGTGTTGGATTACAGAGGGCTTTCTTTGAAGGACATTTTGAATGATACCATAATTTTGGCCCTTAGCCCAAGGTTGAATACTTCTGAACCGTTCTTGCATTTTTAAGCTAAGTAATATAAAATGCTCAATTAACAAAGGAAGGATAATGAAAAGATAAAACAAATCAGGAATTATATCAATTCATAGCTTTATCATAGTTCTAAGTCATAAATACTACAAAAATTAGTCAATCTCTTCAGAAATAATTATAAGATAAGCTTTAATAATAAAAAGTATGTATAAATAGATGAAATGTTGTCACCTTCACCAATGCCGGCTTCTTGTTATTCAGCACATGCTTGTGCTTCCTGAACACCGGTCTCATACTGGATAGAGACAGTAATGTATGGAGGTTTGATGCAATACAACATTTTATATAAGGATAAAAACTTGCATAAACTTCCTGTTTGTGTTTTTCTACTAAGGTGCAATTGTTAGGTGAGCATTTGCAACTTCCTACACTTAAACCATAACATCCCTACTACAGTGGCTCAGAGCCACACCATCACTTGTTGCTTGTCCACTAGTAAATAAGTTTTTTGTTTGTTCATTCTCATTCCTTCCCTATTTAAAACATCATTCCATCTTGTCATGGCCTCTTGAAGATCTTGTTGGCTTCCTGTCACGACAGCGACATCGTCTGCATAGGCCAGCATGATCTCTTTATCCTCCCTTACACACACTTCCTTCAGGCATCTGTCCATGTATATAATGAATAGCAAAGGAGAGAGCATCAATTATTCAATTATTCAATTATTCCTCACACACACACATACACACACACACACACACACACACACACACACACACACACACACACACACACACACACACACACACACACACAGGTAATAACAATAATATCTACCCTATATTGTAATGCACATTTTCATAATCACCACTGAATCATCATCATCATCATCATCAATATTTTTTATCAATAATATTAACAGTATTTATATATGTACATAGCATTACTATTATTACTACACACACACACACACACACACACACACACGTACATACACTCACCTCTCGGCAGGGGTGGTGGGGAACAGGAGGAGGAGGAGGAGGAGGAGGAGGAGGAGGAGGAGGAGGAGGAGGAGGAGGAGGAGGAGGAGGAGGAGGAGGAGGAGGAGGAGGAGGAGGAGGAGGAGGAGGAGGAGGAGGAGGAGGAGGAGGAGGAGGAGGAAGAGGAGGATTAACACTGTGTGAGTGACTGACAGACTGACTAACTGACTAACTCACTAACTGACTGAATGACTGACTAACTGACTGACTGAATGACTGACTAACTGACTAACTGAGTGACTGACTGACTGACTCACTGACTGATACATACATACATACAGACAGACACAAGTACACAAGAATAAAAAATAAAATACATAACTGAAAAATCATTGCAATACACAGACAGACAGACAGACCAATGACAGAAAGACAGACAGATGGAGACAAACTAAACAGATAGATAGATAGTGAAATGACCACACAAAACACACACACACACACACACACACACACACACACACACACACACACACACACACGCACCTGTTGAACATAGTAAGCTGTGGCACCAGGTTCAGACGGCCGCTCTACACAGCCTCGGACGCCTCCTGTGCCAACTCCTTGCATCGAACGAACCTGTGTAGACATGAAAGTAAGCAAGCAAGTGTTTATGGCTAATTATAATACTCAATATGCCAGTATCATCTCCAGCATCACCATCTGCTCACCACTGGGGACTCTCCTGGGGAGAGTTAGGAGAGTGAGAGAGGGGAGGGAGAGAGAGGGAGAGGAGAGGAAGAGAGAAGGGGAGTCTTGGAGATGGTTTGGGGTGAGTCTGGGATGGTCTGGATACATTGGGAATGAGAGAGAGAGAGAGAGAGAGAGAGAGAGAGAGAGAGAGAGAGAGAGAGAGAGAGAGAGAGAGAGAGAGAGAGAGAGAGAGAGAGAGAGAGAGAGAGAGAGAGAGAGAGAGAGAGAGAGAGAGAGAGAGAGAGAGAGAGAGAGAGAGAGAGAGAGAGAGAGAGAGAGAGAGAGAGAGAGAGAGAGAGAGAGAGAGAGAGAGGCTGTGAAAGGCTGGAAGAGGCTGTGAGAAGTTGGGATGGACTGGAAGTCCATCCCAACAGTTTGGGACAGTTTGGGGTGAGTCTGGAATGGTCTGGATACACTGGGAATGAGATAGAGTGAGAGAGAGGCTGTGAGTGGCTGTGAATAGCTGGGAGAGGGTGTGATAGGTTGTGAGAGGCTGAGAAAAGACAGTGAGAGGGTGGAGAAAATAATGGGAAACTGGAAAAATGAAAAGGAGAGATAGAAAGAGACACACAGGTAGACAGACACACCTGTAGGAAGGGCTCCTTAATATCCCCTTATCAGCTGGAGGGAGGGCTACAGGTAATAATCTTTTCTTCTTCCTTATCCGTGCCTCCTCCTCGTCCTCCTCTTCCTTTTCCTCCTCCACCTCGTACTCCGGAACTGGCGACCCCACCACCGGCACCTCCGACATGGCCTCCTGCGGGATGGTAAGGTAGTTAGGGAACTGTCTGAGTTAGCGTGTGTGTGTATGTTGGTTAAGTTTGGTTAAGTGTTAAATAAAGAATGGTACTCTATATTAATTTCAATATTTATCTACTTATTATCTGTATTTTGAAGATACATGTACCATTTGAACTGTAAACCTTTGTAATTGTCTGTCTCCTGCACACCCAGCTCGTCAACACCCCTGTGCCTGCAAACGGGTCACTGAACATTAAATAAACTTGTCTCAGTCCCCTACATACACACAAGTGGCTGGCCAAACACTGCATCAACACAAACAATGGATAAACAGTGGGAATCTGCTGGTCTGAGTCCCCTACATACACACAAGTGGCTGGCCAAACACTGCATCAACACAAACAGTGAATAAACAGTGAGAATCTGCTGGTCTGAGCCCCCAAAACACACTAGTGGCTGGCCAAACACTAGATCAACACAAACAGTGAATAAACAGTGGGAATCTGCTGGTCTGAGCCCCCAAAACACACAAGTGGCTGGCCAAACACTAGATCAACACAAACAGTGGATAAACAGTGGGAATCTGCTGGTCTGAGTCCCCTACATAAACACAAGTGGCTGGCCAAACACTAGATCAACACAAACAGTGGATAAATAGTAGGAATCTGCTGGTCTGAGCCCCCAAAACACACAAGTGGTTGGCCAAACACTGCATCAACACAAACAGTGGATAAACAGTGGGAATCTGCTGGTCTGAGTCCCCTACATACACACAAGTGGCTGGCCAAACACTGCATCAACACAA
Organism: Scylla paramamosain; assembly: GCF_035594125.1. Lineage (NCBI taxonomy): Eukaryota > Metazoa > Arthropoda > Malacostraca > Decapoda > Portunidae > Scylla > Scylla paramamosain. The sequence continues at coordinate 137,093 of NC_087161.1, forward strand.
ACAGTGAATAAACAGTGGGAATCTGCTGGTCTGAGTCCCCTACATACACACAAGTGGCTGGCCAAACACTGCATCAACACAAACAGTGGATAAACAGTGGGAATCTGCTGGTCTGAGTCCCCTACATACACACAAGTGGCTGGCCAAACACTGCATCAACACAAACAATGGATAAACAGTGGGAATCTGCTGGTCTGAGTCCCCTACATACACACAAGTGGCTGGCCAAACACTAGATCAACACAAACAGTGAATAAACAGTGGGAATCTGCTGGTCTGAGTCCCCTACATACACACAAGTGGCTGGCCAAACACTAGATCAACACAAACAGTGGATAAACAGTGGGAATCTGCTGGTCTGAGTCCCCTACATAAACACAAGTGGCTGGCCAAACACTAGATCAACAC
>NC_087161.1:142500-192500 GCF_035594125.1 Scylla paramamosain
AATAATCTGTTGGAGGGTAACTTGTGGAAAGAGAAAGAAAAGTGCGTTATTTTTATGCAATAATATTTTTTAATTTTTGAACTTGAAAATGCAATATACTTTAATTCAGAGATTTTAAAAGTGAACATACGTTTTAAACCCAGCGGGTGCTGTAAACAGTACGTTGGCGGTTCACACCAGTTCAGAAGTAAGGTATCTTAAATTGCACTCGACAATGTTGTGAATACTTTATAAAATGCTTGAAGCCATACTTGATGCCTTCCATAACGTGTAAAGTAAGAAGTTAGCCTGTGTTAAAAAGTGGTGATCCCTGCAGATTACCAAGGCATCCAGTCTCCCAGCAAGTGCCAAGAGGCATTCATTCAATGCTCCGCTGACACCAATTTGCCCAAAGGTATGCATTATATGTGGAAAGTACATTACGTACGGTGTAGAGGTGGTTGTCTAGTGATATAAATGGTAAGGTGGTGGTGCTGGTGATTGTGATGGTACTACACTGTTATTACCGTATGTCAGTATATTGAGGCTTGATATCACTTTTATTAATGTGCCAGTATTTCATTACCTATCTTATGAAATAACACTAGCTCTTGATATATTCTTTTCTACAAACCTTTAACAATAATTGAAACGTTTTTTTTAAATTGAATTCAATGCCTTTTCTTATTGATGAAAATAGGAAATAATTATGGCTACCACTGGCTAGACACGCCATACCTTGCCTTGAGTTTAGGTATGGTTAGGTTAGGTTTGATATGGTTGGGTGTAGTTAGGTTAGTTTTGGGTATGGTTAGGGTTACAGCAAGTACAGTTAGGTTAGGTTTGGGTGTAGTTAGGTTTGGATGTGGTTAAGTTAGTTTAGGTATGGTTAGATTACAGCAGGTAGGGTTAGGTTAGTTTTGGTGTGGTCAAGTTAGTTTAGGTATGGTTAGGGTACAGCAGGTATGGTTAGGTTAGTTTTGGTGTTGTTAAGTTAGTTTAGGTATGGTTAGAACCTTGGACAAAAAAATGAGGAACATCACTGAACCAAAAGATTTTTATTTATTTATTTATTTATTTATTTTATTTATTTTATTTATTTATTTAATTTTCTTTTAATATTTCAATGAAAATTAGCAGTATTACTTATATCTGTCAACTTTCCAAGAGGGTTAGAGAATGCCTCAAGCCATTTGTAAGATAAGATTACACGTAAATTGCTTGGTTTAAGAGAAACTGGCATGTTAGTAAAATGAATCTTTACTGTCATGTGAATGAATATTTATAAATGCAAAAAAGTTTAAATCTCCAAGAGACAACCTGTGTTTTACAGTAATGTGGGTAGCCCACATGGGACCCATAAAGTAGCCCACAAAACACCCACATGCCTCCCATTATCCAATGTTGGCTGGGTATATATATATATACGAGTGTATATATATATATATATATATATATATATATATATATATATATATATATATATATATATATATATATATATATATATGAGGAGGCAGTAGACATCTGCCTAAATGATAATTACTACCAGGTGAGGTCTAAAGCACTGTTCAGGGGTGTGCTGTGAACTTATCATTAAACCCAGCTGTGACCTCGCTGAACGTTTCCCTTTGTGTCTCACAACACAAGGGGGCAGTCATAGCCTGCCCCTCTAAAGACAACTCTCTTCCTCCACACAAAACTACAAGCACCTAATAACACACACACCCTTCACTCAAAAATTTTAAAATCATCGTGGCGACTCCTACACCAGCCTCGTAAGTCCCCATCTGGGGAGGGGACCATAAATGTCCCCAGGTCAGACTGCCTTTCTGTCAAAGACCCTAAGTGTCTTGACACTCCCCCCCTCAACTTTTTCTTCATTAACTTCTGCAACATTCGCAGTCAAAGATCTAATTTTCAATCTGTAGAACACCACCTCTCCTCTTCTAAACCTCATCTTCTTTTCCTCACTGAAACTCAGGTGTCTGAGGCAACTGACAGTAGCTCCTTTTCTGTTCCCCTCTTACTTTCGCTATCCTCATTTTCAGTCCAAAGCTGGATGCTGCGTTTATGTGCGCAATGATTTAACCTGCTCTCGTGCCCACGCTCTTGAATCTTCTGAGTTTTCCACCCATCTGGCTACGACTACAGAGTCACTCTCATACTAAATTTATCTGTGCTGTATACCTCTCACCTAACTCCTCTGATTATAAGAAATTCTTTAACTACTTAACTTCCAAAGTGGAGCACATTCTGACCCCTCTTCCCTTTTGCCAGAGATCTCCATTCTTGGAGACTTCAATGTTCACCACCAGCTTTGGCTTTCCTCTCCCTTCACTGAACCATCCTGGTGAACTAGCCTACAACTTTGCTATCCTCCATGACCTAGAGCAATTGGTGCAACACCCTACTCGTATTCCTGACTGTCTTGGAGATACACCCAACATTCTTGACCTTTTCCCCCCAGCCCCTCAGCCCCAGCCCCAGCCTTTTCATCCCAGCCTCTCCCAGTGTATCCTAGCCTCTCCCAGTCCATCCCAGCCTCTCTCAGTGCATTCCAGCCTCTCCCAGTCCATCCCAGCCTCTCCCAGTCCATCCCAGCCTCTCTCAGTGCATTCCAGCCTCTCCCAGTCCATCCCAGCCTCTCCCAGTCCATCCCAAGCCTCTCCCAGTGCATCCTAGACTCTCCCAGTCCATCCCAGCCTCTCCCAGTCCATCCCAGCCTCTCCCAGTGCATTTCAGCCTCTCCCAGTCCATCCCAGGCCTCTCTCAGTGCATTCCAGCCTCTCCCAGTCCATCCCAGCCTCTCCCAGTGCATCCTAGCTTCTCCCAGTCCATCCCAGCCTCTCTCAGTGCATTCCAGCCTCTCCCAAGTCCATCCCAGCCTCTCCCAGTGATAATAAAAGCAATTTGGATTTAGGAAAGGGAGATTGTGTTACAAACTTACTGAGTTACACTTAGATCTATAGAAAACTGTTATCAAATGGCATATAACATTTTATGTTATATGCCATAATTAATTATGGCATATAACAGATTATTATTACAGATGCCATTTCTTAAAGAAATGGCATCTGTTTTTTTTTTTTTTTTATTCTCTTTCTCTCTCTCTCCCTCCCTAAGGCAGTGCTCCTCTTACAAAGGAAAAATAAATAATTAAATAAAATAATTAATTTACAAATCAAGGGCTGGATTTGTGTCTGTGGAGGCCTGTGAGCAGCCTGAGTGTGGAGGCCATCTACCTGAAATATTTATATTAATATTTTTGTATCTGTATTCCATGCAGTTTTTAATACATATAATATATTATAGTGAAAGGAACATATTTATTTAGTGTAAATGAAACAAGTGGTTATTTTGGATAGTAATAAAAAAAATATTTAGTTCATAGAAAACTAGTGTTTGATTAATTTAAGTTTCTTTCACTTACAGAATATTTATGTGGGAGACTCCTCAGATTGTGGAGACCCCAGATTGTGGAGGCTCCTGGGCAGCTGGTCTTTTTGTGGACTCCTAAATCTGGCACTGAACAAAATTCTCTCTCTCTCTCTCTCTCTCTCTCTCTCTCTCCTCTCTCTCTCTCTCTCTCCTCTCTCTCTCTCTCTCTCTCTCTCTCCTCTCCTCTCTCTCTCCCTCTCCTCTCCTCTCTCTCTCTCCTCTCTCTCTCTCTCTCTCTCCTCCCTCCTCCTCTCTCTCTCTCCTCTCTCTCTCTCTCCTCTCTCTCTCTCTCTCTCTCTCTCTCTCTCTCTCTCTCTCTCTCTCTCTCTCTCTCTCTCTCTCTCTCCTCAACTCTCAGCCACTGGATGGTATATCAGTTCACACAGCAAGAAGCCAAGGACCCACCGAGGCTGTCACTTGGAAGAGGTCATTGTTGTTGCATCCAGCATCCCAGCCTGACTGCCTAGACAGGTCCCGCAGGTTGCTGAATGGCAGAGGTGCAGGCTGCTCCACAGCAAAATGTGAGACCAGTGTGGCAGAGTATGATGTGTACACAATGAGGGACACACTGTAGCCAACCCAGTAGATTACCCGTGCTGCACTGCTGATTGGGTAGGTGTTGGAGCCTGCAGGAGGAAGAGGAGGAGGGAAAGATGCCATGAAAAGGCAATTTTAAGACATGGAGGATGATACAAAGGCAATTTAAAATCTTTGAAAGTAACACATCTTTTTAAATTAAAAAATGTAGAAAAGACCATTTTAAAATGTTTCAGAGATGAAAATGCAATTTAAGAGTTTTCTCATCATTTCTAAAAGATTTATATCTCATATCTTACTAAGAAAACTGTTGATATCATCATATGAAGAGAACTACTGATAAAATTAAATACATTACTTGATATCCATATCAGTCATATTAACACCACTTGCTTATATTGCTCATGCCAGAACTAATTCAAGTTAATATCAGCTCAATTATGAAAATACACCAGGTATCATGTAAAGTTTCCCAGTTTTAAATCTATCCTTTAATAACTGTCTTTCTGTATTCCCATCTTATCAAACATTAAACACCACTACCCTTGCATTCAACTTAGTCTCATACCCCAACAGGTCCTCACCCTGCTGTAGGAGGGCTGGCAACATGTACCAGCCATCTTACCAAACACTAAATGCTCCAACACTTGAACTGACCAGTCTTACACCTCAACAGGTCCTCACCTTGTTGTAGGAGAGCTGACAACATGTACCCAGCCAGCAGCAACTCCTATGCTAACAGGCTTCTCCCCCCGTGGGTATGTAGCACCTCTGGAGTCGCTCGATGAAGAAGAGGATGCTGGCGAGGCCTGTCGTGTTAGCCGGGATGCGCCGGTACAGAGCTGTGTCCGTTGGGGTTGTGTAGGCAAGCATCTTCTTGGCAAGGTCCTCGTGGGTGGCCGCAAACAGTTTACGGCTGTGGGATGAGAACTTGTCTTTGTGAATGTGACGTTGGGGTGAGTGTTAATCTGATTTTGTGTTACTATGTTCTGTGGGGAGTGGGGTGTTAATGTGATTTTTTGTTAACTGAATGCTGTGTCTGACCTCCTGAGGTGTAGTATGGTGGGCCACGCAAGATTGTCCCTTTCCACTAGGGCCTGACAGATGATATTAAGAGTGTGAATGTGTGTGTGGTGCCTTGTTTGGGCCATTTTGTGTGTGATTGCCACCCTGATGTATAGACAGCTAAATCGTTAATAATAATGAAGTTAAGAGTGTGAATGTGTGGGTGATTTGTCTGCGGTGTCTTGGGGAGGATTGTTGGCCTGGTATATAGATAAATAGATTAGGAATTTGGATTAACAGTGTCAATGTTGTATGTGAGTGTATAGTGTAGTGTCTGGGGCACCCTGTATAGGACTGCCAGCCTGGCATATAGATAGATCAATCTAATTATTTGACATTTCATATTCTGAACATTTTGCTGATCCAATTAATCTGTTAAGGGAGCACTTTGTTCAACATCTTTAAAATATTATTTGATCATCACCTGTATCTCTCACCTGATGATATAGATAGGCTGGGTGTAGGGTAACAACTTTCAACCTCTCCTCAGTGATGGACAATTCAGAGACAGTGAGGTCAGCTTCCCCTGACTGCAGAGCTCCTACCGTGCCCGTCCACTCGTTGCTTGAGCTGTCCTTCAGTTTCCCGTAGGCATAACCTTCCAGTACATTGAAACTGACTCTGTACAAGAGAGAGAGTGGGAGAAAAAATAGTGTTGTGTATTGAGGGAAAGAAAATTTCTGTCTTGTCTTCTCTATTTAGGGAAAGAAAAGGGAAAAGGGCAAGTAGTGTCATATGCATGGAGGAAAAGGAAAATTATTCTCATATGCACTGAGCAAAAAGGAAAAGTACTGTGATATGTACTAAGGGGAAAGGCTCGGTGTACTGAAGGGAAGGAAAAATACTGTTGTCGTATTTATTGAGGAAAAGAAAGAAATACTGTCGTATGTACATTTTTTAATTGCTAGAAAGAAAAGTGAAATATACATTTATATGTATAGTTTATTTTTCATATCAGTCACAAGTATGGATGTTTGTTTCCCTTCTTTTTTTTCACATGTACAGCTACCTCCTCAAATAGCATGTATTTTCAAAATTTCAAGCTGCTGTGATGATGAAAAAAGCCTGAAAGAAAAATGACAAGGAACAAAAAGTAATGAGAATAAGGTTTTGTGGCAACTATTCATTAGATGTCACTTTTTCACTCCTCCACTTAGACCGGTACAGTTGAACGCAAAATGTGAAAACTTACGAGAAATTGTGTGCATCCCTTAGTGCAGTGACAATATCCCCCACAAAAACCAGTGATATTTCTTTGACTGGAGGTTAGTTCAATAATTTTGAAGGCTGGGATTAATTTTAATGAGGGATGAGAGGGTGGAAGTGACTGGAGTATAGATTAATAATTCTACCAGCTGGAAAGGATTTTGAGGGTCAGAGGAAAGTGATTGGATATTAGCTTGATAATCGTGCTTGGTGAGATTAATTTTAGTGAGAGACTAGATGGTGGGAGGATGATATTTAGAGGTTAGTTTGGTAATTTTGCCAGTTGGTATTAATTTTTAGTGAGGGATGAGGGTGTCAGAAGAATGTGACTGGAGGTTAGTTTAATAATTCTGAGGGTGGGAGGAAAGTAATAGGGGGTTAGTTTAATTTTGGTGATGGATGAGAGTGTGAGTGGAAAGTGTAGCTGACCACATAATTTATCAAATAATACAAGCATGTACACATTCTTAATAATGTTCCATGTTAAGATATACTAAACATGAAGTTACTCCACAATATATGATGGTGTAAATTACGAATGGTTAAAGTCAAGACTTGTTTGATGATGGCCTGTTTGCTTGCTCCCCTTGGACGTGCGGCAAGTGCAGCAGCGTTCGACCGTTTCTCTAGGGGCAAGCGACACCTCCTGGTGGGGGACTTCAAATCTGCTGTGGCTGCCTTCGAGGTGTGTCTGTTGCTTAGGTGTGGTATGTGTTGCATGTTACCTAGTTGTGTTGTTTTCTGTGTTGTTAATTGTTTCATATCATAGTGAAAGTAAACACCAGGTTTAACTGACACTCCTTACCACTCCAGGAGGCAACAGAGTCCCTGGTGGAGCTGTGTGGGGAGCAGGGCGCCGAGTGTGGTGACGCGTACTGCCGCTGTGGCCGTGCATTGCTGGAGCTGGCACACAAGGAGGCAGGGGTGCTGGGGCCAGATCTGGATGGTGCCAGTAGTCGTGTGTATTGCTTGGTTATTGTGTTAACGTGCTGGAGTGTGCACAGCCGGGAGTGTTTGGGGAATGAAAATAAAAGGAGTTATGGGATGTTTAAAAATGCATCTTTTGAGAGCTGAGTATACAAGAAAGTTGCTGTGTTTGGGGGATGAGTAAACAATGAAGAAATGTTTTGAGGAACTGGGTGTGCAGAGGCACGAGTGTTTGGAGAATGAGAATACAGGAAGACAGGAGTGATTTAGGAATAAGTGTACAAGAAAGGAGTGTTTGAGTGACAATATATAAGGAAGAGGTGTTTTGAAAATGAGAGTACAAGGAATGAGCATTTTGGGAGTTAATATACAAGGAAGCAAGTATTTAAGGGACTCAAGTATACAAGATTATTTTCCTGTCATATGTCATTATACAATGTTTTTCTTTGTTATATACATCATTCCCTTTCACTTTTCATATCTTGTGTTCTCGTCATTCTGATGTAATGTTACAGATAGAGAATGTTTGGTGTCAAATTTTCACTAATTTCATATGTGTATAAACTTTCATTTCATTGACTTTTTTTTTACTATTACTACTATATTTGCTTGCTTTTTAAACAAGTCTTTTCTTTCAGAGGAGGGAAGCACAGGGGAAGAGGAGGACGAGGAGGAAGAGAGTTAAGAGTCACAAGGAGGAGGAGGAAGGTGGGAAAGAAAGAGGAAGGAGAGGAGGAGGAGGAGGAAGATGGGGGAAGGAAAGGAGAAAGATAAGAAGGAAGGAAATGCCGCAGAAGGAGAAGGGTGAGTTGTTAATAAGGTTTTGTGTGACAAGTTTTCTGAAAAATTTTATTTGTTTACATGAAGTTTGTTTTGTATATATTACTCTTAATATACTACTTCTCCCACCACATGCAATTTGTCTGTCTGCTGTTGTGGTTCTTTCATTTCTTGTTCCCTTTCCTGAATATACCATTTCCTTAGTTTCATATCTAGTACCCTCCAATAAAATTTCTGCTTCTCGGGTCTCTGTACTTCTCTCGTTTTTTTTGCTTGGCTTCATTCCTCAGATCCTTCTCTTTTTCCCTTTCTTCCAAGTTCATATCTCTTTTTTACCGCAAATATTCTTGTATTCTGAATTTTCAGCCAGCTTCCCAGTTCTCACTAGGATCTCCTTTACTGTAACTTGGGATCTCATTCTCACTTTTAATGGTCTTTTACCTCCTTCACTATATTTTCCAATTCTATATGCTTCTTCCACTTCTCATTCCCAGTCCCTGTTCTTCACCTTGGACCATTGTAATAATTTTCCTTACCAACTCCTCTCTCTCCTCCTCTCCTCTCTCTCTTCTCTCTCCTCCTTCTCTCTCTCTCTCTCTCTCTCTCTCTCCTCTCTCTCTCTCCTCTCCTCTCTCTCTCTCTCTCTCTCTCTCTCTCTCTCTCTCTCCTCTCTCTCTCTCTCTCTCTCTCTCTCTCTCTCTCGCTCTCTCTCTCTCTCCTCTCTCTCTCTCTTCTCTCTCTCTCTCTCTTATTCCCTTTTCTTCCTTTCTTCCTTCCCTCCTATCTTTGTTTCTCCCTCCTCCTCCTCCTCCTCCTTCCTCCTCCTCCTCCTCCTCCTCCTCCTCCTCCTCCTCCTCCTCCTCCTCTCCTCCTCCTCCTCCTCCTCCTCCTCCTCCTCCTCCCTCCTCCTCATCATTCATTCTACCTAACAAGAAATAATGGATTCAAGATTATACCCAAACGTTTTAAATCCCACAAGGCCAAACATTTTTTCTTTAATCGTATAGTAAATATATGGAGTAAACTTCCTGCAGAAATTGTGAACAATATTGAAATTGTGAAAGCAATATTATTGAATCAGTTCATCCTAAACATTTGCACTTTGTTTTTCCACAGAGCAATAAGAAATTAGAATTGACAGAGAAACCAGACAAGGGACTGCATTTGAAGAAGCACCAAGAACCAAGAAATTTACATAGCTTTCATTTTGGTTTACATTCTGAAAGGTAACAGTAACATGGATATGTTTTTATATTGAAATCTTTCTCTGATTGCATACAAATGGTACCAATCAACAAATAATAATGTAATACTTAGAAGCTGGGAATTCAAATCACTGGTAGATAAAATGAACCACCATTCTAGAGTGTACATAACTAAGGAATTAATATACTGGTTAACTGTCACACCAGCATGAACAGAATAACAACAATTGTTGAGTAGAGTCTGTAGGAGGTAGGGAAGGAGGCATGTAGTCAGTTTTAGAGAGCAGTTATTATGAAATCAGCTGTAGAATATTCCTAAGATGCAATACTACTGGAGTCTGTCAGCTTGAAGACAGTTTATTAAAGAAGGGAAGTTCATGAGATATAAAGCCTTTGATTATTCAGTTTCATTTCCAAAGTAACATTTATTTATTGGTGTGTTGCTTCCTGTAAATAGTAAAGCCTTGACAGCACTGCATCTCTCACACCACGCTGTAACTGTTGAGAGAACCCTAACCCCTTAGAGAGAGGAGGAGGGAATCCTTGGTTTATGTTCAGTAAAGCCCTGTATTCTTGTCATGGCAATGTAGAATGGAGGCGTCATTGGTTTATGTTCAGTAAAGCCCTGTATTCTTGTCATGGCAATGTAGAATGGAGGCGTCCTTGGTTTATGTTTCAGTAAAGCCCCGTATTCTTGTCATGGCAATGTAGAATGGAGGCGTCCTTGGTTTATGTTCAGTAAAGCCCTGTATTCTTGTCATGGCAATGTAGAATGGAGACGTCATTGGTCACATACTGTTCTAATGTAATCTAATGGAATCATGAAGGTGTAAAAATGCAGGATATGGATGGGATGCTACATCAGCAGCTTTTGTCATTAAGGGTGGTAAAGTGAAAGATTTGTTAATCACTTTGGTCTTTAGTTGATGCTTCTGGTGAGGCTTTCCTGTTTAAACTTGGCATAATATATATAAAATGATGTGGCATGTTAAACAAGTTAACTTACTGCCTTCTTGTGTCTTTCACAGATAGAAATCAAAAACGTCACAAGACAGAATAGTGAGCTGCATGCACTTATCACAGAGTATAAAGTCACTCCCTCAGAGGAAAAAGACAAGGATGGCATGTCTTCATGTGAGAACTCAGAAGCTAAATGTGAGCTACCATCCACATGAATATATATTTGTATATCAAACTGACATTCTCCTTGGAGGGAGGCTTTCCAAAGTGCACACACACACACACACACACACACACACACACACACACACATCTCTGCATCAGGACTCAAACAGCCAGACTGATAAACAATTACTTCACCCAAGATGATCAGCTGATAGGATTAGCTGTGGATGAGCCTCCTGTGGTGACTAGGAGTACAAAAGCCAGCAGCTAATTTTGGGAGCTGCCAGTCATCATGGTCCTGGTGTCTGAGGTGCTGCTTTTGCATTTTCCCAGTCATGGGATGAGGCTACATCACATTCATTCACAGTTGCTCTTAGTTATCTCTGTTACAAGTTAAAATTTTTCCTGGCTCCACAGACATTTCTGGTGCATCTAACCCTCTCTCCATTGCCCTTCTATTTCCCTTAGTCTTATACCCACTTCTTACATTACGTCTAATTACTTCCATTGGTCATTCTTGTCTGGCCCTCTGTTGCATCAATTTTTCACCTCCAGGTACAGATACCAAGGGGAAATTGCTGGGTCAAGTGGGCTACACTGACATCTGAGGTTAGCAGGTTGGAGAGTGAGTGCAGCAGTCTTCAGGTTCAGCTAGACTGTGAGAGGGATAAGTATAACAAACTGCTGGGAGAATCTCTTGCTCATGAAAAGTTTGTCTGAAGATGTCATAACTGAACCAAAAGGTAAGAAAGTTTATATTCTCTAATAATAAAGCAAATAATTTTTCCTCACTGTTGCTCAATTTTTTGAATTAATAACAAAATAAAAGCATTGTTATTGGATTTGTTTATTGAGGCTGTATTAAGAAAAGTTGAGAGAAACAAACTTATTGTTTTATCAGGAGAAACAACAGGATTGGGAGGAACTGAGCTTTAACAGAAGCTGCAACAACTGCAGGAGGCTCACAGGGTCCTGGAGAGCAGGTTAACTTGCAGCATGAAGGAGGTGGCTGAGCTAAGTGACAGGAAGTAGCAGCTTAAGCATGCTGTAGTGCATGAGGAGACAGAGTCCATCGGTGTATGCATGTTTTTTGCTCATTTGAATCATCTGTAAAAGTGAAGTGGAGGAAGTGTTTACTGTTTACTGTATGCCATTTCCTTGGTCTTTTAATGAAGAATTTTATCCTTCTTCAGGTGACTACATCACCATCTACCAGTTGCAGCGAGGAGTGATGAAGCAACAAGCTCGAGAACGCGAGTTAGACCTTGCCAGCCTCCATCATGAATGAGAGGAAATGAAGCAAAACCACTCTGCAGGTTAGTGCTCTCTTTTGCATCTCACACACTTCTTATTCATGTCATGGCAGATTAGTGATTTCTGCTGCATCTCACACACTTCTTATTCAATTGCTGGCAGGTTAGTGATCTCTGCTGCATCTCACACACTTCTTATTCAATTGCTGGCAGGTTAGTGATCTCTGCTGCATCTCAAACGGTTCTTATTCAGGTGTTGACCCAAAGTACTAAGCCTTCATATCATTACCTTGCTCTGTGATGGAGGCTACACCATCTGGCATCTAGCTGAGATTTAATGTTGCAGTAAAGCTTCCATATGAGTTCATGTAGAGCAAAATGTTTTCAAATGCCAGGGAAGTAGTGTAATGTAACCGTCCAGAGAAATCTATCCCTCATTTATTAGTTAACAGGAGTGTTTAATGTACTTAATGTGATTAGCCAGGATCAAGGGTCAACTTCTTCACTGACCATTTACTCTCAGGTGATGTATCTGTCCTCCATGAGTCACCAGAGACACATAAGGTGTTGTAAGTGAAATTTCATCTATTAGATTTATTCAAAATGTGAATTAACACAGTTGTTTCCTGCAGGATTTGATATCAAAGCTGGTGCAGGAAAAGGAAGCAGATCATGACCTTCAGCAGCTCGAGAAGATAAGCAGCGTCCTTAAGAGTCCAGTTGCTATCTTTAGCAGTGTTGGTGAGTAGTAATAAAAACTGAGCCATCTTATGAAGTGCAACGAAACATTATTATTATCTTCATAATTTTCTTGAAATAAACAGATTTCTGTGGGCATGTTGCTCATTAGCACTTTAATATCAGATAACACCAGTTATTTATGTAATGATGTAATGTACTAAGTAGATGAAATACAAGTGGCATCTGCTAACACTCTTGATGTGGAACAGGAACCAGTGAGTCTAAGACACCCCACCAGCAGTGGAAAGGTGGCTGACGAGCGCCTCAAGCACTCTGAAAAGGTGGAGCAACAACAAGAAACAGAAAATTGCATCCATCATTCTTTGCCTGAGGAGGGAATTGATGCTCTGTTGACCCTTCACACTGATGTCCCTCATGAGGAGGCAGAATATGAATCCTACAGAACTTGCCCATAGGAAAGACCAAAACTGTTACTGCTGCCCACACTGCCACCACTTCCACTGACACCAAAAGCCCAACTGTGCAGAGAATCCTGGACCCTCCGCAATGAAATGGAGTCCACCAGTCACCTGGAGCACTTTAGCCTCCAAAAGTTCCATCCGTGTCCATTGTGTTTGGGTAAACTTATCACTGTATAAGGGGACAAGTATCAGTGTATGGTTACTATATACTCATTTGTACTTAAAGATGTCATGTCACATCATTCTCTCTCTCTCTCTCTCTCTCTCTCTCTCTCTCTCTCTCTCTCTCCCTCTCTCTCTCTCTCTCTCTCTCTCTCTCTCTCTCTCTCTCTCTCTCTCTGTTTGGAATTATACTGTATATTAGGAAATATCATTAAAGAGTGTGTGTGTAAAAAGTGTTTGCCATTATTGTGCATTTGATGTTGGGTTTCATGATTTATAAAGATTGCTATTTTTAATAAAGTTATTGAAATTGTTATTGAGTGTTTGTATTGAACTCATTAGCTTTGTAATAGTGTGCGTCTCATCATGCATTCATTAATGATGTAGAGTGGAAATGTCCACTCCTATCATGCATAATATCAATGCATTATTGGTTTATGTTGTTATTTGTGTATAAATTGTAAAGTTATGCCAGTCTATTTTAGTACAAACTAAATATCAGCTGGAAGAGAGGACAGGTAATGGCACACTAAAACACAGGAAGGGACAATGATATAACCATCCAATTTAACAATACACAGAGCAAGAAGAATGAGAAAGCAATAAAAATGGATTATTTAATGGATGATTAATAGACCTTCATTTGTAATGTTATTTCAGGCAAGAATATTAAAAGAGACAGCTGGCTTGCCCTTTGTACTTGTTCAGCTTGCCCTTAGCACTTGTTCATACATGACAGAATGAGAGATCTATGGGTGGGGGTGGACACCTGGAAATGGGTATGATTCATGAAGGGATTGATTGATTGGTTGACTGACTGATTAAGAAAAAAAAACGTAGCAGTGGAGGGTGGGGGGGGGGAAGGCGCCCCCAACTTTCCAGTCATATATGGCGTGGAAGGGACAATACCAGCAAAGAAAAATATGAGAAAATGCATAATTTACTACAAAACCCAAAATGCGAAATAAAACCTTGCCAAATTGAACCTTCCCACGAAGGTAATGAATGGAGTTTTGATGCAATGAGCCACAGTTACTTAAAACACTCAACAAATATAACACCTGCCAAAAAAATAAAATAAATAAATAAAATCAATCAATAAATAAAGATAAAAACGCGAGGGAAAACCTTTAAATTATCACAACGCGAAATATACACCACACGCTAAACTGGATGCCGTCATTAATTAATATCCCCCCCAATAGTTTATAGCCCCTCCCCTATTCATTGCTCCCCCCCCCCCTCCCTGCCTTGAGGAACACCTTCACTTATGGCCTGCTGTTGGTGTCAGATTTGAGCCATTTTAACCTCGAATTACATACAATACATACATACATATCGTCTCCTTGCAATAATTATAATAGTCTTCCTGGCTTAATTTTTGTTATATTCATTATTCCTTATGTATTTATTAATTATTTGTCATTTGTCTAATTCCTTGTTTTATTTAGCCTCGGTATTTAACTAAGCATTTTTTTTTTTTTTCACTTTCTGACTGTGGCCCTTGCAATGAATGGCTTAATTGTTTATTTACTGTTCCTTACGTGTTTATTGATTATATGTGAGTTATTTATTTGATATTCATGATTTTTTTTTTAACTTCGTATTTCTTTATATGATAGTTTTATCTTTTCGTGTTTTCTGGCTTAAGTTTTGTTTATTACTCCTTGTTTGTGTTATTAGGTGTGTCATTAATTATTTGTCTTATTTCTCGTAGCATTTAATGGATTTTTTAGCACTTTAATTATTAGAGTTCCTCACCAGTCATTTTATTCGAGAGGAGAGAGAGGAGAGAGAGAGAGAGAGAGAGAGAGAGAGAGATAGAGAGAGAGAGAGAGAGAGAGAGAGAGAGAGAGAGAGGAGAGAGAGAGAGAGTCTAAATGAATGATAAAAAAAATAATAATCAGTTACAGTATTTTATTTATAAACAAGAACAATTCATGATAATAATAATAATAATAATAATAATAATAATAATAATATTTAAATACAAGGAGGGAAAATGTGTAATAATAATAATAATAATATTAATAATAATAATAATAATAATAATAATAATAATAATAATAATAATAATAATAATAACTGCTTTTATCTTACTCACACAGATAAATAGTTTTATAAATAGTTTATTGACCATAAACATTGTGTACATACACACAAAATTAAATAGAACAGATAAAAATTTCAAAATGTAGTCAGTGACACCACAGAAGACTGGTGACAAAACCTACTAAAGCCCATTAAATGATTGGGTGTCTCAAGTTTCCACATCATCAGTGGAACACTGCTTCTGAGCACTCAGGGATGGACAAGCTTTTCATGGCTTGTGTGAATGGAGACAAGACGTGTAGGGGATTTATTTGTTCTGTTTTTTCTTGTCCTACTCTCTCTTCCTCCCTCTTGACTCTTCCTTTGCTTCATCCTACTCTTTCTCCTTGCTCATTCTTTCTCTCTCTCTCTCTCTGAACTTTTCAGACATAGCTCCTTATGATTTTTTTGGCAATCCCAAACCTGTTTGACAGTATCCTTATCTGAGAGCCAAGGAGACCATGCAGAATGTGGCAGCATACCTATCATTGGTTGCAGAAGTGTTTGAGCAGTGGAGTGATGGATGATTGTAGGAATGTGGTGGCACTGCTATCCACCATGACATTCATCCACATAACAGAACCATCTCACATGGTGCATTCAGCCTCAGGGAGAGAGAACCTCTGTAGCCTTGGGCAGTAGCCCTTGGTCTGGTTTGCTCCAGAGTCAAACCTGCTTACCATCCGAGAGAGTACCTTGGGGAGGAATGAGGAAGCCTTTTGCTCTGAACCCATGAAAATTGTTCAACCCTATAAGGGAAAAATATGTATGTTGAACAAATTGATGAGAAATGGAAGGATTAATGGGCTAAGTGTGTTGGATTACAGAGGGCTTTCTTTGAAGGACATTTTGAATGATACCATAATTTTGGCCCTTAGCCCAAGGTTGGATACTTCTGAACCGTTCTTGCATTTTTAAGCTAAGTAATATAAAATGCTCAATTAACAAAGGAAGTATAATGAAAAGATAAAACAAATCAGGAATTATATCAATTCATAGCTTTATCATAGTTCTAAGTCATAAATACGTACAAAAATTAGTCAATCTCTTCAGAAATAATTATAAGATAAGCTTTAATAATAAAAAGTATGTATAAATAGATGAAATGTTGTCACCTTCACCAATGACGGCTTCTTGTTATTCAGCACATGCTTGTGCTTCCTGAACACCGGTCTCATACTGGATAGAGACAGTAATGGTATGGAGGTTTGATGTAATACAACATTTTATATAAGGATAAAAACTTGCATAAACTTCCTGTTTGTGTTTTTCTACTAAGGTGCAATTGTTAGGTGAGCAATTTGCAACTTCCTACACTTAAACCATAACATCCCTACTACAGTGGCTCAGAGCCACACCATCACCTGTTGCTTGTCCACTAGTAAATAATGAAGACTGCAACGTTCATGCCAGCTACACTATACAAGTATTTACAAATTAATGGTTGGATTTTCAAAAGATCTCTGATACAAGAAAGCTTATAAATATTGTGAAAGCTTCTAGTCAATGTTATATCATTTGCTTCAACAGAGGAAGAATAATTCAATCTTCCTGAATATTACAAATGAGATTTTATCAGCATTAACTTAACCATGTCATTCTAAATTATTCTACCTAGTTTCCAGGGACTTCAGCAGTGAGTAGCTTAACCAGCACACAGGAAAGACAGTGGGAAATTAAGATATAACAGGGGTGGCCAAAGGAGGTAGTCCAGCCATCTCCATACTCAGGTATTTTGGTTTGTGTGCCACTGGGATGAAATCAGAAAGTGATGCGCATACATTTTAGTAAGATTTAAGAGAAGTTACAAGTTTTTTGGGCCAAGACTATTTGCATTAAGGAAGCACCACATTGCTATTTTTAAATGTTGATTGCCCACGTAGCAAGATTGCACATCAACAAGAAGGTAACCTGAAAGTAAAGTTGAAATTAACAACATATACTGTGTGATTGTGACTAAGTACAAAATTGAAATGTGATTGGAGAAGGATAAAAGTTTTTAATTTGTTTCAGGCAAGAGGTGTGGTTAAGGAAATAGTGAGTCTGTAGGCTGTAGTGAGAGAGAGAGAGAGAGAGAGAGAGAGAGAGAGAGAGAGAGAGAGAGAGAGAGAGAGAGAGAGAGAGAGAGAGAGAGAGAGAGAGAGAGAGAGAGAGAGAGAGAGAGAGAGAGAGAGAGAGAGAGAGAGAGAGAGAGAGAGAGAGAGAGAGAGAGAGAGAGAGAGAGAGAGAGAGAGAGAGAGAGAGAGAGAGAGAGAGAGAGAGAGAGAGAGAGAGAGAGAGAGAGAGAGAGAGAGAGAGAGAGAGAGAGATTGATTTCCATGTGAGAGTGTGGTTTTTAAGTATGCTATAGAGGACACACTTATTCATTCATTACACCCCACAAACTTGCAATGTCCCCATAGCATAGTTACAGACAACATCCTCTCATATATAAGTCGGTGTCAATCTTTCTCTGATGTACTCCAGCCCAGAAACCCACAGCAGCATTAAGAGTGGAGAGAGAGAGAGAAGAGAAGACACACAGAATGGATGAATAGAGATGATGTGGTTTGTAAAAATATGGTGTAAGGTCTGTTGGCTTTGGTGGGAATGGTTTTCCAATCATTCCTCTCTTGCACAACCATTTTGCTTCATAAACAGGCATCTCTCTTTCATCTTCCCACCAAACACTGTTATTCCACCTTATATTTATGTATTTGCATGCTTATCTTCTCAAATTGTTCCCCTTCCATTCTCTCCGCATGTCCGACTCTCTCCTTTCTGTGGTTGATCACTCACTCTGCTGTTCCTCCACATTCATGACTATATATGATGCACATGTGCTTTATAATCAATCAAATGTTTCACGTAGATGATGTTTTCATTCACACACAGTTCCCCCTCCTCCCTGTTTCATTCATTGCCATTTTGCTCTCTCTCTCTCTCTCTCTCTCTCTCTCTCTCTCTCTCTCTCTCTCTCTCTCTCTCTCTCTCTCTCTCTCTCTCTCTCTCTCTCTCTCTCTCTCTCTGTGTGTGTGTGTGTGTGTGTGTGTGTGTGTGTGTGTGTGTGTGTGTGTGTGTGTGTGTGTGTGTAAGAGCTCAGAGTTCATGGTGACTGATCTTTGGGTAGGACTGAGGCCAATGACACACCACACACCGGAACAGCGAAGTCACATCACCTCGGGTTACATCCTGTACAGTTGCAGCTAGTTGCAGCTAGGTGAACTGGGGCTACACATTAAGAGGCTTGTCCATCTGCCTCACCGTGCCCGGGATTCGAACTTGGGCCTTCTTGGTTGTGAGCCGAGCGTGCTAACCACTACACTACGTGGTGTGTAAATGTGTGTGTGTGTGTATGTGTGTGTGTGTAATGATGCAGCTGGGAAGGTCGTCTTATGACAATTATTGATGAATGAAGGTAAAGGATGCGTGTCTATTACTTCTCTTTGTGTGTGTGTGTGTGTGTGTGTGTGTGTGTGTGTGTGTGTGTGTGTGTGTGTGTGTGTACATAACACACACACATACACACACACTTAAAAAAGTAGTAATGACATGCGCATCCATTACCTTCATTTGTCAATAATTATCATAAGGCAACCTTCTCAGCTGCATCAGCGCACACACACACACACACACACACACACACACACACACACACACACACACACACACACACACACACACAAACATAACTGACTGTCTTCAGCCTCTCTCTCACCGCCGCAATGTTGCATCTCTAGCTGTCTTCTACCGCTATTTTCATGCTAACTGCTTTTCTGATCTTGCTAACTGCATGCCTCCCCTCCTTCCACGGCCTCGCTGCACAATATTTTCTTCTTTCTCTCACCCCTATTCTGTCCACTTCTCTAATGCAAGAGTTAACAAGTATTCTCAATCATTCATCCCTTTCTCTGGTAAACTCTGGAACTCCCTGCCTGCTTCTGTATTTCCACCTTCCTATGACTTGAATTCCTTCAAGAGGGAGGTTTCAAGACACTTATTCATCAACTTTTGACCACTGCTTTGACCCTTTTATGGGACTGCCATTTCAGTGGGCATATTTTTTTATTGGATTTTTGTTGCCCTTGGCCAGTGTCACTCATACATAAAACACACACACACACACACACACACACACACACACACACACACACACACACACACACACACACACACACACACACACACACACACACAGAAATTATATTAGAAATTATTAGAAATTAGATAAGTTACCACTCACGAGCCTACGCGACGCCATGTATGTGAGCAACGCATGTTTTTAAGCATCTGGAGCAAAGTGGTTAAAGGAAAACTTTTTGACTTGAAATGTAATTAGATTCATCAGTTATTTTTCTGGCTGACATTGTTTTTGGAAGGTGGCACTTAAAAGATATGTGAATGCTGTATCTAGATATAAACAAACATTCACAAATACTCATTCCATTATGTGTCTGTCATTAGGCCCTCAAATAAACAACAAATTAAGTGAAAAGTTACTATCTCCCTTCCTGGCTTGCGTTCCAGTTGCTCTGAGTTGTAGCAGCAGTGATGTGTGGCACCCAGGATGAAGGTGGTCTGCAGGGTGGTCTGTGTCAGGGGGATGATGGCAGACAACAGCAGCAGCACCGTGACAGCTCAAGCATCCTGTTGAAATTATCACTTTTTAAATGCTGAAAAGTGAAGGAAAAACCTGTCTCCATGGAATGTGGAAGTACACAACAACAACTCTGAAAGATTTCTTACAATAATAAGTCATCATTCATTGTATCCTTTTTTGTTGGCCACAAGATTATCATACAAATTTTCCATAGACATCTGCAAATTGGTACCTCTAGCTGTTATTAAATATGATATTAAGTTTGATGAATGTATTTATTTCATTATACATGAAAGTTGTTGATTGCAAAAAAAAATAATAACCAAAATATATTTTGACTTTTACTTTACAATGCCTTAACTGTTTGCTTTTAAAAAAATATGTAGATTTATTTTCTCATTTTAAGACTTAAAGTCTAGACAACTAACTGGTCTTAAATTTTTCTGATATACAAATAAACTAACAAACACAGCACATTTCACTAACACTCATGGTGAAGTGTCCACCAATGATGGTGAAGGAGGTATACATGTAAACTCCAGTCTGAGCAATGAGCAACAGAATTTGTCCAGCTGCATGTCTCCATCGGGCACAAACTCCAGCTCCCGCATCTGTATCATGCCCACCACCACCGTCACCGTGGCAACACTGAAAAGTGGAATCTTATCATTCACACTGTTACAAAAAATATACTCCCATATATATATATATATATATATATATATATATATATATATATATATATATATATATATATATATATATATATATATATATATATAATTGGATTACTATTCCCAACATTAAAAATTTGTTACCTAATCTTACTTTGATATTTTGCATCCAATATTAACTACAATTTTTTTCCTATGACATTTTCCAACTACATTTAAAGCCTTTCACTGTGAAACAAAACAATTAGCAGCATCAGAAGCAATGCATGGAGTCTCCTTTAACACACAGTGACTCAGCGAAGCCGTCAAGAAAACACGTAATTTCTGAATACTATCTTTAAGAGGTCCACCCAGTCATCCCTCTTCTCCTCTTTCCTGACCCCCATCCTCCCTTCTTTCCTCACGCGTCTCTCCCTCCCTACACACACACACACACACACATACAGAGAGGGTCTCACAAGGGTAATACACACATACATACGGACACTGACCCACCACACACACCCAACCAGTCACCCACACCCACCCACATACGTGTACACACGGACGCACACCTCAGCCTGTCACCCTTACGTCAAACAGCTTACACCCTTCTATTCCCTCTCACTCATCCATCACACATCCCAGTGTCTCTCTCATCTTCTACTCTGTTACTTAACCAGTTAACGCTCCCAACCTACTCCCAGTCCCCCTAGCCGGCGGGTCACTCTCTCATTAGGAGCATGACCCTAAAAAAATAAGTCACATGGCGCGGTCAGAGAGAGCTAGCCTACCCTGGTCTGCCTACGCGAACCGAAAGCGTTTGTTTGGGTAAGATTTAAAGGGACGAAGGTTTAAAGGGCCAGTCTCTGCGTGAGTGTGTTTGGTGAAATGCTGAATACTCACTCCTGGTTCGTCATACACCCACAAGGACAGGCACAGTTCACTCCTCCACGACACACACACACACACACACACACACACATATATATACACAAAAACACTAACTAGTAACTCTACCTTTAGTTTCGTCTGCTGCGTTCCAGCAAAAAAAAAAAAAAAAAAAAAAAAAATCAAAATATTCCTCCATTACTAATGTAACTCACATTCCCTGGTGGTATACTTCCCTCGGAACACCCATATTTTAAAGAGCTTTTTATCCACCATGTGTCTCAGTTAACTCTGATCTTGGCTGGAAATTAAACTATATTGTATGATATCAGTGTGGTCATCTTGAGGTCCCGGATGAAATGGCGGGCTGGGATTGGCTGTTCACGACCCGTTGTCATGGTGATGGTAGACGCCATTCAGTTGACAGCTCATTTTTTCTCGCTATTGAAAGGAGTTTATTAGAGCGTAACTGAAGCGTGTAAAGGCATGATTCCGCACCATACTGTTAAGATATTGTAGTTCTGAAGTGTTCCTAGGGTTAGTAAGCTTGGGTAAGGAGTATAACACAATTTAGATGGTGTTTAGATGGTGTGAAGAGCGGGTGTGTCCGCGCTAGATTCAAGCAATTCCAACCTCTGATATTATTACGTACTAGACTGTTAAGATATTGTAGTAAGGAAGTATTTGTGGGGTTAATAAGCTTGGGTAAAGAGTATAGGAAAATTTAAAGGACGTTTAAGAGACGAAGTGTGAGGAGAAGGTGTGTCAGCGCGAGATTCAAGTAATTCCAACCTGTTTGAGTTGATTCACAGAAGACTCTTAAGATATTATATTGCTGAAGTGTTCCTAGGATTATTAAGATTGGGTAAAGAGTATAAGGGAATTTAAAGAGTGGATAAGGGAGGGAGTATAGCGATTTGATGTCATACAGACCAAAGCCAGGTTACAGAGGGGTTTTATCTTGTAAAGGGGGCGGCTCTGTGTTTTCTTGACCGAGTGACGAGGGAGAAGAAAAAAACGAGGAAGAGACATCAGCCACTGAACCACGGACGAAAATAAACTTAGTGGCTGAAGACAGGGAGAGGAGTGAAGGTCCTTCCTCACTGCTCCCTATATAAGACACCATACACTAGAACACCAGGCCAGAAATCAAGAAACACGTGCTATTACAATTCAGGTGAAGCTTAAGGATACATCAGTAATTCAGCAACAGACGATATTTCACAACTCTGCTCCTCAAAACTTCTCGCAACGCAACCGGAATGTTTTAGAATGTTGCTCTTGTTCTGTTGTAGTTAAATGAATTACAGAACAAACACGGAAGATAGATTTTTTCTTTTTACCCAGAAACATAAAAACGTACATAATTTCTACAAGAACCTGATAAAAGTTAAGAGATAAGACGCCAGATCGTTTGAGAATATGAGTTTCTCTTCTGCTATATCAAAATTTCATAACAAACAAGAATAGCTGGATTTTTGTGCTAGATTCATGAAGATACCTTTGAAAACCTAAATAACAGACCAGAACATGATAAAAGTTCAGGTAAGACGCGGGAAGATATGATAATACGGATTCCTGCTCTCTCTAATAAGTTGAATTACATAAGAAACACGTAGAGCTGGATTTTTTTCCCTATAGGGAAAAAAATCCAGCTCTACGTGTTGGGAAGCTGCCACGCGTGATTTGGGAAATAAAATGTGATGTGATGTATTCGACATTAGTTACTGTTTTTGTTTTGTAATGCAGTTTTGTACAGAGCAGAAATTCGTGTTACCAAATGGTCTAGCGTCTTCCCTTAACTTTTATAAATTAGAGATCTATTTAGGTTTTCAGAGGTATTTTCATGACTCTATAGAGTCATGAAAATACCTCTGAAAACCTAAATAGAGGAGATCTATTTAGGTTTTCAGAGGTATTTTCATGACTCTATAGAGTCATGAAAATACCTCTGAAAACCTAAATAGATCTCTAATGAAAACCTAAATAGAGGAGATCTATTTAGGTTTTCAGAGGTATTTTCATGACTCTATAGAGTCATGAAAATACCTCTGAAAACCTAAATAGATCTCTAATTTATAAAAGTTAAGGTAAGACGCTAGACCATTTGGTAACACGAATTTCTGCTCTGTACTAAACTGCATTACAAAACAAAAACAGTAACTAATGTCGAATACATCACATCACATTTTATTTCCCAAATCACGCGTGGCAGCTTCCCACCTTATCCGCCATGCCGCTGTTTTCACCAAAGGCTGTGATTCTGTTGGTGAGTGACAGGGAGAACAGAACGTCTAGACAACTATTGGGACTTGAGGTGGCTGGGATAACAAAGCACGAATTAACTTGTTAAGCCTTCCATCACCAGAATCTCATGCACTTTATATTTCTGGCCGGAACCATGCCAAGTCTGTTCTCCAACTAGTCAAAACTCCTTCATTAATATAAAATGTCAAAACCTTTCAAGATCTAACTCCTCTCGTGATTTCTGGCATCTAGCCAAAAATATCTCCAATAACTTTGCTTCTTCTTCTTTTCCTCCTCTATTTCAACCAGATGGCACCACTGCTATCACATCTATTTCTAAAGCTGAACTCTTCGCTCAAACCTTTGCTAAAAACTCTACCTTGGACGATTCTGGGCTTGTTCATCCCTCTCCTCCACCCTCTGACTACTTCATGCCACCTATTAAAATTCTTCGCAATGATGTTTTCCATGCCCTCGCTGGCCTAAACCCTCGGAAGGCTTATGGACCTGATGGGGTCCCTCCGATTGTTCTCCGAAACTGTGCCTCCGTGCTTGCACCTTGCCTAGTCAAACTCTTTCAGCTCTGTCTGTCAACATCTACCTTTCCTTCTTGCTGGAAGTTTGCCTACATTCAACCTGTTCCTAAAAAGGGTGACCGTTCTAATCCCTCAAACTACCATCTTATTACTTTAATTTCCTGCCTATCTAAAGTTTTTGAGTCTATCCCTAACAGGAAGATTCTTAAACACCTATCACTTCACAACCTTCTATCTGATCGCCAGTATGGGTTCTGTCAAGGCCGCTCTACTGGTGATCTTCTGGCTTTCCTTACTGAGTCTTGGTCATCCTCTTTTAGAGATTTTGGTGAAACTTTTACTGTTGCCTTGGACATATCAAAAGCTTTTGATAGAGTCTGGCACAAAGCTTTGATTTCCAGACTACCCTCCTACAACTTCTATCCTTCTCTCTGTAACTTCATCTCAAGTTTCCTTTCTGACCATTTTATTGCTGCTGTGATAGATGGTCACTGTTCTTCTCCTAAATCTATTAACAGTGGTGTTCCTCAGGGTTTTCTCCTGTTGCCCACTCTCTTGTCATTATTCATCAATGACCTTCTAAACCAAACTTCTTGTCCTATCCACTCCTACGCTGATGATACCACCCTGCACTTCACGTCTTTTCATAGACGTTCAACCCTTCAGCAAGTAAACAGTTCATGCAGGGAAGCCACAGAACGCCTGACTTCTGATCTTTCTAAAATTTGTGATTGGGGCAGAGCAAACTTGGTATTGTCCAATGCCTCAAAAACTCAATTCCTCCATCTATCAACTTGACACAACCTTCCAGACAACTCTCCCCTCTTCTTCAGTGACACAACTGTCCCCCTCTTCTACACTGAACATCCTTGGTTTGTCCTTTTCTTATAATCTAAACTGGAAACTTCACATCTCATCTCTAGCTAAAACAGCTTCTATGAAGTTAGGCATTCTGAGACGTATCTGCCAGTTTTTCTTACCACCCCCCTGTACAAGGGCCTTATCCATCCATGTATAGAGTATGCTTCACAGTCTGGGGGGTTCCACTCATACTGTTGTTTTATACAAGGTGGAATCAAAAGCTTTTCATCTCATCAGTTCCTCTCCTCTAACTGACTGTATTCAGCCTCTTTCTCATTGCCGCAATGTTGCATCTCTAGCTATCTTCTACTGCTATTTTCATGCTAACTGCTCTTCTGACCTTTGCTAACTGCATTGCATGCCTCCTCTTATCCCACGGCCTCGCTGCACAAGATTTTCTTCTTTCTCTCACCCCTATTCTGTCCACCTCTCTAATGCAAGAACTAACCAGTATTCTCAATCATTCATCCCTTTCTCTGGTAAACTCTGAACTCCCTGCCTGCTTCTGTATTTCCACCTTCTTATAACTTGAATTCCTTCAAGAAGGAGGTTTATCCTATGACTTGAATTCCTTCAAGAGGGAGGTTTCAAGTCACTTATCCTTTAATATTTGACTACCACTTTGGACCCTTTTCTGGGACTGGCATCTCAGTGGACTTTTTTTTTTCATTTTTTTTGTTGCCCTTGGCCAGTGTCCCACCTATATATAAAAAAAAAAAAGTAAATAAATAAATAGAATAATGTAACCTAACCACACTACTTCCCCCACAGATCCATAAGACAAGTGAGGTGTTTTGGGAGGTGTGTGTGGAGGTGCCAGATAGCCATCTGGATGCACAAACTGAGACTTGCATCTTGAACTGACCAAGTCTAGGGGGGCAATATGAGCTGAGATGGGTGCTGGTGGGTGGGGAATGGGTGACAGGATGGAACAGATGTTTGAGTTTAAGACTGGAGGAATGTGAACTCATAGAAAGGAATGTAAGATAAGAAGGGGAGAGATATTAAAATAGTTTTAATGAATGGAATAGAATGTATTTGTCAAATACAGCTTATTTCTATCCCTGTCTCTTTCATATCACTCATACTCTAGCACCACATTCAAGTGTTTTATTCATGCCCATAGCACACCATAACACATCTGCTGTTATTTGATGTGTCCTCAGTATTTCAAAGATCTCATGTCTACTATGTGGGTTGGTCAGTTGGTTTAGCAAAGATCTTTTCTTTGATCTAGGTATCTCATCTCCCTATCTTGTCCTTTGCCTAACTTACCTCCTTTTTATATCTCTTGGTTGTCATTCTGTAGTTCTAATAGTGCATCCATTATATGTTTGATGCATCATAGGTCCTGCCTAACTCCATTTTTTTTCTTTTGATTGAAGCTAATGGAACCTCAACTTCAGTTTGCTCTCTAATCCACAAAGGTCATTTCTTATTTCTCCATGTTATTCCAAACCTTAATCTTTCCATTGTTCCTTGAGTGCTCATTAGTTTTTATTGTAGGGCTTTAGTGAGGTTCCAACTCTGTGACCCATATATTAGAACTGGTAAAATGCACTGGTTACTTATATACTTTTCTTTTTATTGAGGGTGGGAGATTACTCTTCATTACATTGCATGCCTTCTCAAAGGCACTCCATCCTATTCCTATATCCTTTACTTAGTTTATTTTTCATGGTATAGGCTCAAACTATTTTTTTCTAAATAAGTGATGTATATGTCTGAACACATTCCATGACTTCACTGTCAACTTTAATTTGTCTAGTATAAAGTTATTGAACTTTTGTTTTCTTCATATTCATTCTCAACCCTATATATATATATATATATATATATATATATATATATATATATATATATATATATATATATATATATATATATATATATATATATATATATATATATATATATATATATATATATATATATAGTCTCTGCATAACTGTCTGTAAAAGCTCATCTGTGGATTTGCTTAACAACATGACGTCATCCTTGCATTAAAGACACCACTGTGAACCTTGTATGTGCCTGAATTCATTCTTGACATTGTGTCCAATGTTATATAAAATCACAGAGAAAACCCTATCAGTGATTACTTGGTCAGTAATTACCTGGCTTAATTACAAGGTTGGATAATAAGTCATATGTAATGGCATTGAGGCCCTGGACATATTAAATATAAGGGAGCCAGCTATCACAGGCTCACCTGGTTGGCTACCTCATACGTGATCTGAATGGTCATGTCTGGAAATTGTATCTTGACTTAATTCTACTATTAATAAAATGTTTATCATAATACTTAAACATACTGCTGAGATACTGGTGCAGAGTTGATTTGAATATTGGCATGATAGGCAAGGTAACACACTATGGCAGTTAATTCCACACTGCAACCATTCTCACACCACACTTCAGTGCATGAAAACTTAGGAGCTCCATTCAAGAAATGACCATGAGAGTCTCATCCCCAATGCCATGCAATCATTAGGCTGATTCATAACCTGCCACATGAAATACTAATGACACAGACCTCAGGTACATTATGAGTTGATCACACAAAGTAAGGTTACAAGTCACCTCACTTCTTAGGATCCTTCAGAAAGCGAAAAGAGGACAAATCCTTATTCCACTTGGAGTTATTTGAACTGTACATTGCTGAGCATGATTGAATACCCATCTTGGCAAAATAAATGAGAATAAAAACCTGTGTGATCGAAAAAAACACACTTTTACCCATGCTTCTGAGAGCAACACCTAAGTGTTTTATCCCTCTGGTCACTTGGCAGTGCTACCTTTGCATGGTAACCAGCTCACCCATGGGAGTAGACTGTCCTCCTGCTATAGAGTCCTTGGTTGAGTGACATATGTTATAGCTGTGCATGGCCTTGGTGCTAATCTCCATCTCACTGCCTTTTGAGTCTGTGGTGGATGATATTCCTTGTCTGGGGATACATGGCTACTGTGACAAACAGTGAGGGACTAACCTAACTTGCTATGTGCTTATTTTCTCCTGGCCGATTTTTTTCAGACTGAGGAGTTACAAGTTGCCAGTTTGTGTAATGTGATACTCATGTTGGCAGGAGCTCTAGTCATGAATGTTGCTGACTGTATTCTGCTTCTCCCTGAGTGTGTTTGACCAGGGAGTGTTATGACCATGATGAGGTTCAGTGGTTACCTCATGTTGGTCTTGTAATGTACTAGTGCTGTCCCTTCTTTGTGGTAATGGTGCTGATTGTGGAACATGACAAAAGTAACTCATGCCAGTAAAGTTCAGGAATTACGAGTTTGGAAGAATAAAAAAAAATCAGGGTTTAAAGGATAGAATTTTTACTATGCAAGATTAACAAAAAATAATGTCATTAATTGGAATTGGTGGTTAAAAGAAATGATAATATTAAATAGGAGTTCATACCAGACATTATTAATAGATTCATAGTTAACACTGCAGTAAATTCAACATTGAAATTAAATTTGATAAAAAAAAGCAAAGCTGTAAAGTCTACATTTGTCTTTGTAAAAATGCCTGATGGGAAAAAATAAAGTGAATAAATAAATAAATAAGAAAGTAAATAAACACAGCTTTTAACAGATTAAATTTAAACAAATCACTTGAAGGAAATGTATTGCATTTGTATAATAACCATTTGGTGGCTGTAACTTTGACAATACTGCATGCAACAACTGCCTCACAGCCAACCTTCAGATGTTACAACTGATGGCAAGGCGATCATTGTATTAACACTATTTTCTGAGACAAAATACACACCAGAGTGATCCACACCTCTTGGTGTTGTGGAAATTATCTCTTTTTGACTGAAAGAAATAGAAGTCATGATTGTAATTCTATATCCCAACTAAATAACTTATTTAAATAGTGTAAATCAGAATATTCTTAAAGATTAATACTAAAGTAGACAAAAAAAAAAAAAAACATAGTGTAGAACATAAGATTACCAACACTGCTGCTGACCTCACAACCCAAAAATTAATGTTTCAAAAATTATACAAGAAAAGGAAAAATACAAAAATAGTCTACACTCACAAGGAAATGTTTGAATTGTTGCACTTCTGTTTGACAAAAGAGAAAATGACAGTGGGAATGAGTGACCTGATTTGAGGTCAGGTGAGGTCAGCAAAGGTCAGGTTGTATCACCAGAATTATTGTTTGTTGCTGTAAGTGGATTTTTAGGTGATTGTATTGCCACTCCATCACCTGGCACTGGCACCCATTCTCTCATTTAACATGTACAAGCTTTGTGGAAAGAAAGCAATCTTAAAATAGGGTTACGGCAAGTTTTTGCCCAGCAAAGTCACCTCCTGCCTCAGTGGTGCCACTTCCCCACAGACTGTGGTGAGAGGATCCCTGCCTCACACACCTGGCTGGCTGAGAGCAAAGTACACCACTCAGAAATTGAGAGAGAGAGAGAGAGAGAGAGAGAGAGAGAGAGAGAGAGGAGTGTTATGGAGGAAAAAAAAATTGAGAGAGAGGAGTTTTATGTAGGCAAGAGAAATTGAGAAGTGTTATGGAGGAAAGAGGAGTGGAGAAATAATGATTTCAGGGGGAACTGAAATGCTTCCCTGCAGGGTGTCCACAACTTGCTGTTTGTTGGAAGTGATGCTAGCGCAGAGGCAACCTTGCTGGGATGAACTTAGAGTAGTATTTGCTACAGCCGGCCTTGCCTAGCGGCCAGACATTGCTAGCTAGTGGCCAGCAGCCCACTTGGGGGTCACTGCCAACTCTTGAGTAAAAGCACTGCATTTATACACTAGAAAACTAGGGCTATTCAAGTGATGTATTATTATTATTCATAGAGGCCGAGACATCCAATGGTTCGGCAAACAGAAACTACCATGGCTGTAGCTGATGCCGTGCCCTGCGTTGCTTCACTAACACATCTGTTGAGTCAGTGCTGTCTGCTCTGGTGGTATGCCAGGCTCTGACACAAGTAAAGACCAGATGGGTCAGTCTTAAGCATCGGGTAAACTGAAAACGTCATTCCCTCGGCACAAAGGAGCCGAGGGGAGGAAAGGAAGTCTATTGAGCTGTGTTCCCCTTTGGCATCACTTTCACTCAACGCAGAGAACGAGCAGCCTGCTTGCTTGATGCTAATTATATAACCTCCTATTCATATATATAACAGTAACAGCCAATTACGCAGAAAATGGGATGGTGTTGAAGTCCGGCCATGGCAGCAGCGGTGGTGGAGTGCTTTGATTTGTAGTGTTAACTGAGATGGCATGAATGGATCACACCACCTGGCAGAAGCTTAAGGTCCAGTGACAGGCTGGCTGACTCTCACCACCACCACCGCTGCTGCTACTGCTGCTGTTGCTGCTGGCTGGAACTGAGCTGACTTGACCCATTCCTGCCTAAATTTGTCTTGTTATTGCTAGGAAAAATTTGTCTACAATGGATCCACACAGCTCAGTTATCAAAGCAGCCAGGCATTGGCCCCACACCTGCTACATGCCCCAGCCATCTGCATAAAAAATATAGTATATAGTGCATCTCTATTTTGAGGTGTTGGAGCCACACAGTGCTGAGGTGCACCAGCCCATAGTACTGGGCTGCTCTGGCCCACAGTGCCAGGCTGCTCCAGTCCACAGTGACGGGCTGCTCCAGCCCACATTGCCAGGGTGCTCCAGCCCGTGGTGCCAGGCTGCTCCAGCCCACAGTGCCAGGCTGCTCCAGCTCACGTGCCAGGGTGCTCCAGCCTGCAGTGCTGGGTTACTTCTGCCCACAGTGCCAGGGGTGCACCAGCCCACAGTGCTAGGGTACTCCAGCCCACTGTGCTGGGCTGCTCCAGCCCACAGTGCCAGGGCTGCACCAGCCCAATATGCTGGGCATATCAGCTGACAGTGCCAGGGTTTACCAGCCCACTGTGCTGGCCACACCAGTCCACAGGGCCAGAGTGCGCCAGCCAGTGTGTGTGTGGCATCCATGATTACAGGCTCAGATTTGGGAAAGAAAAATATACTTATATCTGATTTCATAAAGACTATCTCAGTGGGAATAAATTCAATTTGAGAGAAAAAAAAAAAAAAAAAAAAAAAGATACATATATCTTTTGAGTTTTTACATCTTTTGCTGGCCTGCTGGAAATAATTTAATGTTGATAATATTAATAAACAACATTTCCATTTCATTACCAAAAATTATATTACATTTAGCCAGCCAGCTAGAGTGACGTGAACTTCATAGCAATTAATGAATTCTGAAAAATATACCTACTAATCAAGCCAACTTGTTCCCTGACCCTTCCCCAGAAAAAGACTCCTGGCTCGGCACCACTGACGTAAAGCTGGGCATGGCGGCCAGCCAGGATGGCGTCACCCTCCCAGACATGCTGAGGTGAGCCACACAGACAAAAAAATATAATGTATCATGAATAATGTTCTCTAACAAACAACTCCTATGCCATTCCCAAGGATATTATGTACAACTATATACTCTTTATTTTTTCATATTTTTTTTCTTTCTTTTGTTCTTTTTTTTCTTTTTTTGAGTATGGAGAGAGATTCTGAGACAGGGGAGGAGGGAGGTGTCTTGTCTAAGAGCTGAGTGTGATGTCTAGTTTCTTCTTTCCTTCACTTTGCTTCTCTCTTCATTCTTCTTCTCCTCTCCTTTGATTTGTATTTTTTTTTTGGCCTCCCCTCCTTCCTTCCTCATCTTCTGTCTCCTCTTCTTTCTTCTCCTCCTCCTCCTCGTTATCCACGCATCTCAAGGCTCAATCAATACCTGTAAGTACAACACTAATCACCATCCTGTTCTACAGGATGCAACTGTACTTTGTTTATTTGTATTTGTTATACTAAAGTTGCATTAATTTTTATTATGAATATGTACTTTTGGTAGTATTTACTATGACCACCAGTAATATTAGGGAACTATAAATTACCATAAGATATATCATATAGGTGATGACTGAGAAATGCAAATCTAAATGAATCTTATTTGAAAGTTGCAGTGCAATGTTTTGAGTGTCCAAGTGAAACACAGATGCATGATTTCAAGTCAAATACATTACATAAGAACATAAGAAAAGAAGAGCAGCTGCAAGAAGCCATTGTGTGATGCATGCCATTCCTTACGTGAAACATATCTACCTGTGTCGACATATCATTCCCCCAATAAATCTATTTAATCTTGTAAAGTTCCCTAACAACTTGGAAGTAACAACTTGATTACTAAGTCTATTCCATTTATCTACAACTGTATTTGAGAACTTATTTCTTCCTATCTCTTTTTAAAATCTAACTTTATCAAGATTAAACCCATTATTTCTTATCCTGAGGATTTTGCTCATGTCAGTTACCCATATACCATTTCAAGACCTCTATCAGATTCACATTCCAATTGTGTCTACTCCTTCACTGCTCTCTAGGACATTTTTATACTCCCTAGTCTTCATTCTCCCTTGCACCTGGCCACCCCAACACACCTGTAATAGTTAGGCTTGAAAGGTCCAGCCTTGTTAAGCCCCATGTACTTTGCCTGCTCATCACTGAGTTCAGTCAAGTGAGCATCAAAGGTGGGCAGGTGAAGGCTGGCCACATACTCATCTGTAAGGGAGAGACCTGATTAACTGAAGGATTGACTGAGACCTTGGAGTAACAAATAGGATCATAGAGAGGGTGGTGGTGGTGGTTGTGGTGGTGAAGAAGGGTGAAAGTGGAAATTAGGAGAGTAAAGTAATGGAGAGAGGAAAGAGAAAGACATGCAGGAGTAGAGTGTTGACAGGGGAGAGGTAGAGAACACAGATGAAGTGTTTGGAAGAGAAAATAACTAGAAGGATGAAAGGCAAGTAGCAGAACGTAATATGATACATGTAGATGTATCACTGTTATTATCATTATTATCTTTACTATGATAAACAGTTGTGGTTCATAAGTACACTGTGGGCCTGTGGAGAGAGAGAGAGAGAGAGAGAGAGAGAGAGAGAGAGAGAGAGAGAGAGAGAGAGAGAGAGAGAGAGAGAGAGAGAGAGAGAGAGAGAGAGAGAGAGAGAGAGAGAGAGAGAGAGAGAGAGAGAGAGAGAGAGAGAGACTTGTGTAGATGTATAATGCATTATTTTCATTGTAAAATCACTAATATAAGTAATCACTAATATAATATTTCCCCTTCCCCCATGGCACCATGGTGAGGAGTGGCAGCCACATAGCCTCTGAGGCAGAGACAGCTGGCACTCACCCATCTTCTTGGGCAGCAGGTAGACGTCAGACTTGTAGCGGCCGGCAGGGGCATTGAACAGTTCAATGAGGGCCAGTGCCTGGGAGGGATGTGCATGGGTTAGCCACGTGCACACACACACACACACACACACACACACACACACACACACACACACACACACACACACACACACACACACACACACACCATTCCAGTAGTTTTCTTTGTGATGTATGATTTTGTCCATTTTTGTATAATATAAATTTAACCAAGGCTTTGTGTGGAGTCTCTCTCTCTCTCTCTCTCTCTCTCTCTCTCTCTCTCTCTCTCTCTCTCTCTGTGAATTACCTGGGTGCAGGATGTGATGGACACCACAAAAGAGGGCACTGAGGAGCAGGACAGATTGACCAGCCGTCCTTCCGCCAGCAGGATGATCCGCTTGCCATCAGGCCACAGCACATGATCCACCTGGGAGCGCACCTTCTCCCACGTCAGGTCAGGGGTCCGCAAGGAGTTCTGTGAACAGGTGTGAGGTCAGTGGGGGTGAGGGTGAGGGATCCGCAAAGAGTTCTGTGAACAGGTGTGAGGTCAGTGGGAGGGAGGGTGACGAGGGGTGAGAGTGGTGGCAGTAGTCGTGGTGGTTTGGATGGGATAAGGGAAGGGGGAAATGGGACATGAGCATGGCAGATAAAGGGAAAAGACTGATGGTGATGGTTTGAGTGGTGGAAGGGGAGGAGACAGGGTGAGCATGCCAGAGAAAGAACAGTGTTGACTTGGAGTCAGGGTGATGTGGTCTTACAGACATTGATAGAAATATATATATATATATATATATATATATATATATATATATATATATATATATATATATATATATATATATATATATATATATATATATATATATATTTATTTATTTTAGGATGGAAGGAGAAGAGGCAATATGAAGGTGTTTTGAAGTATGGTACTGAGAGAGGCTGAGAAGAAACCCAATGTATGTTTATAAGATTCAACATAAAAGATATATGCATATTTCCATAAAAGTTTACTCAACAGTAAACACTAATCATTCCTCAGTTGGCTACCAAATGCTGCCTGTTAAAAAAAAAATTATTCACCACAAAATGTTGTCAGATAACAAATAAACCTCAGCATTCCTTACATGACCACCAAGTACTGCTTGCAAAGACAAATATTCACCACAGATAAGTTTCCTGTCAATAACCCTTAAACATAAGGTGGGTCTACACAAGGCAATTATTCTTCCTGGTTGGCTCCAGCCACCCGGAACTGCCGGCAGGTGTCAGCCAAGAGTGTTAACATGAGGAGAACTGCTGGCCTGTTGGCCCATTGCATCAAAACATAAACAATCAAGATGGAGTCCTCCAACAAGCTGGCTGCTGTAGCTATGATTTTGCTGTATTTGAAGAAAAAAACAAAAGAAGAAATGGTTGTAGACTTGTTCCTGGCTAGTGAGAAGGAATACAAGTAGTGTCTAGTACAAATTCTTGTGAGAGTACATGAGTTACATGTGGGCTGGCTTTCTCAGCTGATGATGTAAGTTTTCCATAATTTTAATAAGTAAATTTGAGTACTTTATTTATCATATATAATGGTACAGTCAATGTTATTATTAAAACACTTTTGAAAAGTATTTCTATTTTCAACTTTATTTTAATAGTTGTTCTCATTTGCTGCCCATTGCTGGAAGGGGGCTGAATCTAGACCAACAGAATGGTTCCTCAGCTTGGGCAGCAATTCAGTCACATTCAGCTGCATTTTGCTCCAGGCAGTACATTCCTGGCTAAAACCAGCCAAGAATTGCCCTGTATTAACCCACATTTAGTCAACCATCAAGTGTTACTTTTGAGATGCTGCCTTAGCCCTGCCTAACATGTTACAATTATTACAGATTAGTAGTGCCACAGACCCTCAAAGTGATGTGCAGCCTGGGGAGAGAAGAGAAGAGTGGATGAACCACCACAAAATGTTGTCCTTTTATGATGCAGCAAGTTTATGTGAGGAACAACACCACACCAAGGACCACAAGACCAAGGCCCATATTCAGAAACACTCTGCTCTCTCACCAAGACTATTTTCTAAGGCTCCAGAGATGATTAGCTGGGTTCTCAAGAGTGTTTCTCCTCTTAATAATGTAGAAATCTTAATAATTTGTCAATGGAACCATAAAAAACATCCTTAAAAACCTATGTCACTTCATCTACAGCTTTTTGAATGCAGTAGAGGTGTGGCACAGAAGTGTTTCAGAATATGGCCCCAGCAATTACTGTGGCAAATCTTGTCCTTACAACAATTTTATTACATGAGGAAGATCAGGTAAGTGCACAACAAAAAGGAATAAAGCCACTAAGTTGCTGGTTCATAGAAGAGTGAAAGAAGAGGAAGGTCATTTCTAAAGATTTCTGAGGAGCTCATCAACACCAAACCTCAAAGCAACAGACAAATCATCACAGCCTCAAAGTGTGTGCCTTCCTTTTGCAGCAGACTGATCCTCAACACACAAGAGATCTCACCACCACAATAACAAAAGGAATGAGGATCCTGAAGACAACCTGATGAGAGAACCTAACAAAGAATTGATAAGAAGATAACTTGTGGAAAGGACTGAGACAGAAGAGGACAGGAATCACTCAATAGAAACTCCCAATCTTTGAAGAGGGGAAAAAAGAAGCCAAAAAATATAAGACAACCTGAGGAAAGGACAGCTGCAGAAGGGGACAAGATTATTTTACTTCTAAGAGAATAAATAAGCCAGCTCCTGTAGAAAGAACTTAGGGGAAAAAATTATCAGAAGAGTACAACCTGTGGAAGGAATAAAGCGAGGAAATTCCAACAACAAAAGTCTGTGGTGGAAGGAAGTTAAAACAAGAGATGAAAACAGAAGGACAAGGAGAGCCTTCAGTCTTGCCAAAAATAATAACACACAGAAGAAGGAAGTGAATGTTTCAAGAGATGACATTGTGAAATAATGATCCTAGCAGTCAGTGTCCACTCTATTGTTCTCCTTTCATGACACAACATCCTGAATCTTGACATTCCACTGCACATCATTCCAACATGCTCCTCTCACCCATGCATGCAAACACACAAACACCCACACCTGCATTCTCTCACATCACCCTCACAAATCCTCACCACCCACACCAGTCATTCCCTCCTAGCCCTGCACACACTCACTCTCCCAGGGACCATCAAGAAAGGCCAAAGGGAGAGTGGGTGGGAGTCCCAGCAACCTTTTAGAGTAAGTGTCAAGAGTCATAGGTTAGTGTGGTGAGTTGTGGTGAGTGAACTGGTCTGTGGTAATACTTTAGTCATCTTCAGCTTCTGGTGCTGCAATTCTGGTGTGCTGAGAGATTCCTGTTGTATGGAGAAGACACTCAATTTAATGGTCAACACCAGAACAAGGAACAGTGGGAGAAATGCTGCTACACTTACTGGCTAATGTGTCACCTCAACATTATGTGCAAGACTGATTTACTTGTGTTGCTTTAGTTCTTCTGTAGCACTCATGAGCTGCACACATTAGTGTTGCATCATGGTTCCTGGTGTTTGTTACACCTCCACTCCATGTGACAGGAGGCAGCATGGCAAGCGTTAGTGAGGGGCACACAACGCTCACTTCACCTTCATATGCGTACAAGCAGGTCTCAAAAATATGCATGTCTGCTACAAAGGAGTCTCTAAGTTGATGCCTAACTCAATCAATATATCTCTTACTTGCATCTGCCCTTCACAATATTGCTGCTGACAAAACCATTTTTATTTCTCTCCCACAATGGTTTCCTATTTTTTTCCATTGTGTTGTCATCATTTATTTCACTGCATTTTTTTCCATTGTGCTAGGCTCTCTATGGTTTTCACTATGTTATCAAGTCTTTTCTACTGTACTGTCTTATCTTTTTCCCTATATCTTAGGATAATGTAAAGAAGCAGAATGAAACAGCCTAGTAAGAACCAAATCTCTTTTGATGGTGTTCTTATCTTTAGTCAACCTACCTACCTACTAGGCCAGCAGTCCCACACAAGGTGGCCCAGACAAAGCACCACACACACACACACACACACACACACACACACACACACACACACACACACACACATCATTCACACTCTTAGCCCCAACACCCCATATTTTTAGCAATCGTTCATAATTAAAGTACAAGTGCAGTGCTTCTGTACCTGAAAATACATAACTAATCAACTGGACAGGAGCACAAGAATACCAGACTCTTAATGCATTGTGACTGCTGTACTAAGCTGAGGGAAAAAGTGTGTTCAGGAGGCAGCTGCCTAAAGGCTCAGTCCTTGCCAATCTAGTTAATATTCCTACTACTACTACTACTACTATTATTAGAACTATCATTACAACTACTACTACTAATTCTACTACTACTGCAACTATCACTACAACTACTACTACCACTACTATAATCACAACTACTACTACTTATACTTTACCAGCCAAATCACACCCCTGCAAATCCCAGTCTCACCAACACACACACACACACACAAACACACACACACACCACGTCAATCTCAGTGTTGGAGTGGCCCATGTTACAGACGATGGTGCCATTCTTCATCTTGTCCATGTGGTCCCGAGTCACCACGTTCTTGTTCCCTGTTGCCGTCACCAGGATGTCCACCTGCCGGATCACCTCAGACAGCTTCACCACCCGGAAGCCATCCATGCTGATGAAACAGACATACACACAATTAAAGAACAGGTGATGGAGGTGATGAATGTACACTGACTGAAATAAAGACTGGGTAAATGTAGGCCCTGTGTATTATTACTAGATAAAACAGACACACAGTTTCAGAAGAGATGATATAGGCAGGGAGTGTACAATGACTGAAGGAAAGACTGGATGAAGATTACAGACACAGGGCCATAGGAGTGTAGTTCAGACCCTGTGTACCACAACCAGATACACACACACACACACACACACACACACACACACACACACACACACACACACACACACACACACACACACACACAGTTATGAGGCCAGTCTTCAGTTATAAATTGGGTAATAAGGAAATAAAAGTGAAGAGTGAAGAGAAAGACCTTGGAATTACTGTCACTGATAAGCTGTCCCCAGAGGTACATGTAAGAAGGTAGACAGGGGAAACATATAATCTGGTGAGAAGCATAAGAGCAGCATTCAACTATCTGGATGAAGACATGGTTAGGAATTTGATTGTGACAATGATAAAACCTTGTT
The DNA here is from genome assembly GCF_035594125.1 of Scylla paramamosain. NCBI lineage: Eukaryota > Metazoa > Arthropoda > Malacostraca > Decapoda > Portunidae > Scylla > Scylla paramamosain. Next base: position 180,639 of record NC_087161.1, read on the forward strand.
TGAAATATGTGGCAGTGATATGGTCTCCCAGCACTAAATGGGACAAAGAAATTAGAAAGAATACAACAATGAGCACTGACAAAGTTGCCTGTGATCCTATCACACTTATCATATGAAGAGAGACTAAAGAAACTAAACCTGCCCACCTTGGAAGAGAGAAGAGAGGTGATCTGACTGCCTTATATTGGATTTTGTCAGGCTATGAAAAATTGGACAAGAGTGATTTGGTGGTGAGAGACTTTAGAAGCACAAGAGGGTGTAAGAAGGTGAAGAAGGGTGTGTGTAGAAGTGATATTAAGAAGAACAGTTTCCTGCAAAGGACTGCAGGAATCTGAAGAGGTGCAAAAAGAAGTAGTAAATGCAATAACTATACATGATTTTAAAGAAAAACTGGATAAAAGTAGATATCGAGATGGGACAGCATGACCTTAGACTCCTCCTCCCACAAACCACAACTAGGTAAACACACACACACACACACACACACACACACACACACACACACACACACACACACACACTCACCAGGCCTGCAGGGCACACACAGGGTCGATTTCAGTGACGTAGACAGTGCAGCCAAGTCCTTTGAGGGCCTGGCAGCATCCTTTCCCCACCTCACCATAGCCGCACACCACCACCTGCTTCCCACCAAACATGACGTCTGTGGCACGCTTCAGACTGTGCAAGCGAGATGGACAGATAGAGAAATACACAGTGGATAATTTACTGATGTAGACACTTAGTGCTCACTACCTGCATGTTGTTCCTCTACAATGGCCTGTAGGTGTGTGACAGGTGTGGGAATGGAAGACACCCAACAAGACACCCAACCTAACCTGACCTAACCCAATCCAACCTAACCAAACCTAACCTAAAGGGGATTAAGACAGTGTGCCAATGAGATCATATCCCTTTTTTTTTTCTTTTGCTTCTGACTCTGTAGGTGTGACAGATAGATATATTAATCATTTAGAGACACAGAGATTTTGACAATGTATCACTGAGATCATATTCTTTTTTCCTTTGGGTTCACACTGTGAGATACACAAATAGAAAGATAAATAGTGGATAACTTAATGACACAGACATGGATAGAGATTAAGACAATGTACAAAAATGAGCTCATATCCTTTTCAACTTTATGCTTTAAAGTGCAAGTGAGATGGATAGATTGATAGATAGTGGATAACTTATTGACACACATAGACTGAGATTAAAGCAATGTAGCAATGAAATCATATTCCTTTCTTTTCCTTTTTTTTCCTCCTACTTCAGACTGTGAAAATGAGATACACAGACAGGTACAGATAGATGGACAGATAGATTATTTATTGACACAGATACAGATAGAGATGTTGACAATATACAATAACATCCTTTTTTCCTATATTTTTCAGAGAGAGAGAGAGAGAGAGAGAGAGAGAGAGAGAGAGAGAGAGAGAGGAGAGAGAGAGAGAGAGAGAGAGAGAGAGAGAGAGAGAGAGAGAGAGAGGAGAGAGAGAGAGAGAGAGAGAGGAGAGAGGAGAGAGAGAGAGAGAGAGAGGAGAGAGATTCAATCATGGTACAAAAAACATTAGTGAAAAGAGATCTAAGAAGAAAGAATGAATGAAGGAAAAGATGAAAGTTGACAGAAGACAAAATATTCGATGACAAGGAAATAGAAGACAATGAATACAGAAAAAAAAAGAGAAAAAGAAACTGATAATGAAAGAAAATAAGAAAAGGGAAGCAATAGAAAGAATGAACAAGATAGCTACAAGAAGGAAGAGGAGGAAGAGGACAAGAAATAAGAAAGAAAGAAAGAAAAAAAAAAGATGAGGATGAAGGAAGTAAAGAAGAAGATTGAGAGGGGAAAAAGCTGAAATACTGGGTCCCCGAGGGAGGGGAAAAAAGGTAATCTACCTCCTCAGAGAGGAAAAAAAAAAAACATATATATATATATATATATATATATATATATATATATATATATATATATATATATATATATATATATATATATATATATATATAATATATATATATATATATATATATATATATATATATATATATATATATATATATATAAATATATATATATATATAATATATATATATATATATATATATATATATATATATATATATATATATATATATATATATATATATATATATATATATATATATATATATATTAAACATGACACAAAAGAGAAAATTACAATGGATATTGAGGAGGAGGGGGAGGAGGAATAATAATTGTAATAATAATAATAATAATAATAATAATTCCATTCCTTCCTTCCTTTTTTTCTTATTTAAACTTTCCATCTATATTTTCTCTTATTTCCTTTCTCTCTACACATCTCTTCCTTTACTTTCTTCCTTCTTTCCTTCTTTCTAAGTCATTCTGCATCATTATTCTCCTTTTCCCTTTCTTTTTAATCTCGCAAATGATATTAATTTTTCCTAATTTCCTTTCTTTTCCTCATTTTCCTTCTTTTTTCCTTCCTTCCTTTCCTTCTCTCTTAATTAAACTTTGCTGGTGTGTTTATCAATATATTTCTTTCTCCTTTCTTTTTATGTGTCTTTTCTTCATCAGCCTTTCCCATTTCCTCCTTTCCTTTCCTCTTCATAATCTCAAAACTATTCATTCACTCCTACCATTAAAGGAGGAGGAGGAGGAGGAGAAGGCATACAAAGGAAAGCCAAACAGCAGGAGGAGGAGATGATGTGATGGATGAAGAACAGAAGGGAAGAAAAGGAGATTACTGAAGAAAAAGATGGAAGAATTAATGGAGATGGAGATGAGGAAGAGATTAAGAAGAAAAAAATAAAGAAACACTAAGAAAGAAAAAGAAATAGACAAAAACTAAGTGGAGGAGAAGAAAGAAGAAAAGAAGTAAATGAAGAGAAAAGGTAGTAAAGTAGTAAAGTCTTTGATCTTCCTCTCCTTTCCTTTCCTCTTCCCTCCTCTCCTCCTCCTTGTCTCCCAGCCAGACCTTCAAAAGATGCTCCTTACAAGAGAGAATTTTGTCATTTACATATAAAATCCTTGTCTTCACCCTGACCTCTCTCTCTCTCTAACTTGTCCCTATCCTCTTCCTCCTTTCTAATGCTTCCTTTATTCCTATCTTCCATGATTTCTTTCCTCCATTCCCTCATTCATTTCCTCCTTGCCATTCATTCTTTCATTCTTTTACACTCACCCTCATCTTCCTCCTCCCCCTCCTCCTCATCTCTTTCAACACTTTTTTCTTCATTCTTTATTTTTCATTTTCCTTCCTTTTCTTTCCTCTTCATATGTCACTTCTGTCTTCCTCATCAATTAACTTCCTCCCTTTCCTTCCTTCACCCCTCTCCTCCCTCCTCTTTTCCTCCTCCTTCACCCCACCTATCATTCCTATCTCCCTCAGTCATTGCTCCCTCTCTTTCCTCAATTGCCCTCCCTCCCTCTCTGACTTCCACCCCTCGCTCCTTAACAACGATCTTCCCCCTACCATTCCACAACCCATTTTCTCTCCTTTCCTATCCTATCATTCCTTCTCCCTCCTCTCCTTCCCCACACCTCACCATCCCTTCTGTAACTCCCATTCCCTCCTCCCCTTCCTACCCCCCTCTCACCTGTCAATGATGGACTCTCGGCACGAGTAGAGGTTGTCAAACATGGTCTTGGTGACGGAATCATTCACGTTCATGGCGGGCACAGTCAGCTTGCCGGCCTTGCTCAGCTGGTACAGACGGTGCACCCCAGTCACACTCTCCTCACAGATGCCTGCAGGGGGACCATAGGGGCATGGTGAAGGGCTTATGACAGTGGGAGGATAAAGGGGTGATGACAGGAGGAGGGTGAAGGGGTGATGACAAGAGGAGGGTGAAGGGGTGACACAGGGCTGAGAGGTGTGACTGGGCTGGTGAAGTGGGTGATGGTGTGTGTGTGTGTGTGTGTGTGTGTGTGTGTGTGTGTGTGTGTGTGTGTGTGTGTGTGTGTGTGTGTGTGTGTGTGTGTGTGTGTGTGTGTGTGTGTGTGTGTGTGTGTGTGTCATAAGTAGAGTACTGTGTGCTATTGTTTATAATATTTACGATAATGTGACAATCTTTTTATTTTATTATATAATTAAATGATTATATATCTAATACTTCTTTGTCATCATCTTCCTATGCTTTTGTTACCATCATCATTATTATCATTATCATCTCCTCCTCCTCCTCCTTATCATCATAGCAACTTCAGATATTTTTGTTGAAGCACTGCTAAGTTATATCTGCCGTGCCTAGTTAAAACACCGAATATACAAATTTCACGATTTTTAGTTTTGTATCCCTTCTTATGTAATTTTACCCGTAGAATCGATTGAGCACATCGCCAAATGGCTATCGACCATAGTCGATGATATGTTTTTCAAGTACGAGATATGACTAGTAAGCAAGATACAGTATGAAAATTTTTCAATCCCCTCTCCTGAAAAAATGGCATTTCGTATATACGGTGTTTTGTCTTGGCACGGCAGATATATGGACAGACAAGGCGCGTGCGCGCGTGCGCATGTGTGTGTGTGTGTTCATAAAAGATTCTGCTGCTCTATCAATCTTATTTGTATATCTATTTGTATTATTCTCTTTGGTTTCTGTAATCTCACTCTCTCTCTCTCTCTCTTCTGACTTGTTCCCTTCAATTTTTCTTTCCATGTATTGTAACTTCTGATATGTAAGTAGATTAATAATATTTGAGTAAGAATTATTTGTATGTTTAGGTTGTACATCGTAGTTCGTTTTCTTTTTGTATGCATCCAGCGAAAACTGAATGATAACAGGAATCCGAATGCTTTATAAGAGATTTAATATTTTTATACTTTTGTATATTGCCATGATAGGATTCCATACCACATGTTGTAAATTTTGTTACTGATAGCTTCTAGAATATCCAGGTGAAACTGAGACGTTCAAGGCAAGATGTAGTCGTTTTACAGTTTTTACTCAATAAATATTAAGTGCCTCTACACTTATCCATCCTCCTCAAGACAGACACATGATGACAAGAATGGGATAAGGTGTTACTAGCCTGATTACTACATGATATATGTATTACAGGTACATAAAGTGGTGCTGTGGATTGGTACTCGTAGATGCTGGTAGGCCACAAACACAACAAGTCCCCTACCCCCCATGTCTATTTCTACACACACACACACACACATTCCCTCACAGTTCTTGCTATAAACCTCCCAATCCCTTCTCTTCTCTCCCTTGCTCTCTTTTCACTCTCCCTCATGCTTCCTTGCTCTCTCTCACTCTCATCCAACCTTCACTATTCATGCTCAGTTTTATTGCTCCTCCTTCTTCTCCTCCACCTCATACAATTACTACTACTCTCCCCTCTCCTTTAACTCCTACAACTCTCTCTCTCTCTCTCTCTCTCTCTCTCTCTCTCTCTCTCTCTCTCTTATACTGTCCTTGTTTCATCCTAAACTGACTCACACATACCACACAAACCTATCTACACACACACACATACACACACACACACACACACACACACACATGCCTTCACACATCACCATCATCACTATCCCTATCCCCATCACCATCATCATCACCATCACCCCTAATTTAATATTTTTTTCCCCTTACAAGGCTTACAAAGCAGCTCAATGGTCCCTGTTGCTTATCATTGCTGCATCTCTCTCTCTCTCTCTCTCTCTCTCTCTCTCTCTCTTTGAATTTGAGTCATGAGGAATAGTTTTTGTCATTTCTTTTCCTTTATCCTGCCTCATAAAAACAATCTCTCTCTCTCTCTCTCTCTCTCTCTCTCTCTCTCTCTCTCTCTCTCTCTCTCTCTCTCTCTCTCTCTCTCTCTCTCACCCTTGATCATCTTGAACATGGCAGGGTACTTCTTCAGCATAAGATGGGTAGTGTCACCACCGTCGTCCAGTATCATGTTGGGCTGCCAGTTCTCGGTGTTGATGCAGCGGTCAATGCACCACCAGAAGTCCTCCTCACTCTCCCCTCGCCACGCAAACACTGGCTGGCCTGCAGTTGGGAGCGGGATAGGGAGGTAGGATGAGGTGTTTTCAATAGAGGTTAAACAGTAGGGATGTGAGACGTGGTTCCCCAATTTGAACAAGGAAAGAAAGAAAGGCTGGAGATTTGAATATGTGGAAATGTGAGTGAGGGAGATGTGTATAAGAAAGGAGGTGTGTGTGTTGATAATGAGAGAGAGAGAGAGAGAGAGAGAGAGAGAGAGAGAGAGAGAGAGAGAGAGAGAGAGAGAGAGAGAGAGAGAGAGAGAGAGAGAGAGAGAGAGAGAGAGAGAGAGAGAGAGAGAGAGAGAGAGAGACTGTACATACATTTTTCTCTCTCGTTTTGTTTTCCTTTCCTCTTCTCTTCCTCTTTTTTTCTTTCCTTCTATCCTCTCTTTCTCTTCATCTTTTCATATCTTTCTCTCCTTTCCTCTTTCTTCCCTCCTTTTCTCTCTTTTCCTCCCTACTCTCCTCTTCTTTCCCTCTTTCCCGTATTTCATATCTTTCTTCCCTTCCCCTCACACCTCTCTTCTCTTTTTTCCCTGCCTACTCCTTCTCCTCCTCCACTCTTTCCCTTCCTCTTTCTCTCATGTCCCTCTCCCTCTTTTCCCCTCTTCCATTTATGTCCCTGACTTCTCTTTTTCCCCCTCTCCTTTGCTCCCCTACATATTCCTTATACAACCTCCCCTCTTTTCTCTCTTCTCTCCCCTTCCTACCCTCACCTTTGTACCTGTTTATATTTCCTCCCTAACCTTTTAAATGTCCTCTCCTCCTTCTCCTCACATGCCTCCTTTTTCACTCCCCTCCTCCTCCTCTTCTTCTCCCTCCTAGTTTCATTATAGCTCTCCTCTCTCTCTCTCTCTCTCTCTCTCTCTCTCTCTCTCTCTCTCTCTCTCTCTCTCTCTCTCTTTATTTAAACATAGGTACATTATCACCCGAAGGCGCACTGCCGTGTGCAACCTATTTTAGGGGTGGGACACAACACACAAATATAAATATAAAGATATATACATATATATATATATATATATATATATATATATATATATATATATATATATATATATATATATATATATATATATATATATATATATATATATATATATATATACATTCTTTATGGACTTATGTTAATATTGTTAGCAGGGGATTTGGGAACGAGCCCCTCCAGTGGTGTGCTGCTAACTTCACGTCCTGGGTATTCATCCCCCTGATATGAGGGATGGAGGACGCGAAGACGTTCCACAGTCTGGAGACTCTCCCCCAAAAGGTGCGCTGGTGTTGGCTGGAGCGGGAACGCAGCACTTCCACTGAGTCACCACTGGATAACACCGTTCTCGTGTCCCGCGAGGTGACTCTGGTGGGCAGCCGTAGTCCCGCCAGATGTGGCACACCCTGCACCTGTGCCTTGTGGAACACCACAAGGGCCGCCATGTCCCTGTGGTGTTCTAGCGTGTCGACGGGAGCCTCAGGATGTGCTGGGGCACCTGCTGCTTCCACCAGTCGCAGCGCCCGTCGCTGGATGCCGTCGAGCTTGCTGATGTGTGTGGTAGCACAGGACATCCAGGAGAGGGCGGCATACTCTAAATAAGGCCGTATCTGGGCCTTGTAGAGCAAGAGCCTCCCTCTCCTGTCGAGCAAGTTGGCCACCCTCCTCAAGGAGGAGACTCGGTGTGAGGCCTTAAGGGCAATGTGTTTGACGTGGCGGTCAAATCGCAGCCCTCGATCCACCTCCACCCCCAGAATCTTGACGGACTCCTGGAGTTTGAGAGGAAGGCCACCAAAGCTTAGCCCTCCCTCCACTGCTGGCTCAGCAGCGGGGGATTGAGAGACTACCATTACCTGTGTCTTCTCCGGAGCAAAGGTGACTTGCCAGCGTGCCCCCCACTCCTGTATTACCCCAAGCTGCTGATTGATCTCTTCGGCAGCACGCACACTTTCGTGTCGAGGGTAGGTACAGGAGAGAGTGCAATCGTCAGCATAAGCTGAGACCGTCGGCAGCTGTCGGAGAAGATCGTCCACGTAGATGTTCCACAGGACTGGCCCCAGCACCGAGCCCTGTGGCACTGACGCTCTCACCGGGAGGGACTCGGACGCTTACCCACTGACAACGATCTGGAGGGTCCTTCCTTGGAGGTAGTCGCCAAGGAGCTGAAGTAGGTCACCCTGGATCCCCTTTGCCCTCAGCTTTTCCAGAAGACCCCCATGCCAGACCCTGTCGATGGCGCCCGCTATATCCAGGGCCACCACAACAGAGTCAAGGCCACTGTCAAGGGCGTCCTGCCAGCCCCTGGTGAGGAGCTCTCTCTCTCTCTTTCTCTCTGTCGCTCACTCTCTCTCTCTCCCCACCTCCTCCTTCTACTACTACTATTAACACCACCACCACCATCACCACTACTAACATTTTTGAACACAAATTTCATCACCTTATTTTTTTTACACTCACCAGATAGATACAGTAATTCTCTCTTAATTAATTTATCTTTTAGTTTATTCTATTAATTTCATACTGACCAGCCTCTGCCAATGCTGCTGCCACCTCATTCTGTGTGGAGAAGATGTTGCAGGCCGCCCATCGCACGCTGGCCCCAAGCTCCACCAGGGTCTCAATCAGCACCTGGGAGGAGGAGACGAGTCAGTTGAGGGGGAGGGGGGAGGATTAGGTAGGGAGAAGCAAGGGTCACCTGAGGGTGGGGAGGGGAGGGTGTTGGGAATGTAAGGTTAAAGATGTATGGGTGAGCTAGGATGAAGGGTTGTTGGGGTGAGGGGTGGGGGTGATCAGGAAAGGGTGTAAGGATGACAGGAGTGAGGGAGTAACAGTGTTTCCTTCTCTTCTGCTCCCTAATCACCTTCAATTCTTTTATCCTGTTCTCATTCATTCATTCAGTCAGTCACTTAGTCAGTCAGTCAGTCACTCACTAATTCACTCCATCAGTCAGTCAGTTAAATTTGAGCAGGTGACATGACAACACTTAACTAATAACACTCATTTACCTACTCCTCCTCCTCCTCCTCCTCATTCCTACTTCTATCAGTATAATCTTCATAATTAATGGCAATGAATATGTAAAAAGACTCCCTATTACTTAAATGGACGAGAAGAAGGAGAAGGAGGAGGAGGAGGAGGAGGAGGAGGAGGAGGAGGAGGAGGAGGAGGAGGAGGAGGAGGAGGAGGAGGAGGAGGAGGAGGAGGAGGAGGAGGAGGAGGAGGTAAAGGATCGAAGGAAAGAGTGAGGAAGAAGAAATGTACTAATGATGAGGAGGAGGAGAGGAGGAGGAGGAGGAGGAGGAAAAATATGTCATCCCTCTTTACATAATGTCCTTTCTCTCTCCAACAGATCTGAAATACCTTCCTCCTCCTCCTCCTCCTCCTCCTCCTCCTCCTCCTGTTCTTGTTCAGATCCCAAGACAGATCAACATTTACATACCCTCTCTCTCTCTCTCTCTCTCTCTCTCTCTCTCTCTCTCTGTCTTTCATCACAATAGCTCCCCTCTCCCTCTCTCACTCCTCACAACAAAAATTTTGTCTGTAAATAACATTATCCATACCTCCTTCTCTCTCTCTCTCTCTCTCTCTCTCTCTCTCTCTCTCTCTCTCTCTCTCTCTCTCTCTCTCTCTCTCTCTCTCTCTTTCTATCTCATCTCCATCCTCCTCCATCGCAGGAATATTTGTGTCTCTCCTCCTTCACATACATATTCTGTCTTTCTCTCCCTCTCCTCCTCAGTCCATCTCATTCCTTACATTTGTCTCTCTCTCTCTCTCTCTCTCTCTCTCTCTCTGTGTGTGTGTGTGTGTGTGTGTGTGTGTGTGTGTGTGTGTGTGTGTGTGTGTGTGTGTGTGTGTGTGTGTGTGTGTGTGTGTGTGTGTGTGTGTGTGTGTGTGTGTGTGTGTGTGTGTGTGTGTTTAGCTTCTCTTTGATGTCATTCCTTATCCCTTCCTTCCAGTTCTTTCCTGCCAATTCTTCACCTTTCCCAGCCTTTCCCAGCTCTTTTCCAAAAATTCTTTGCCTTCCCCAGCCTTTTTCAGCCCTTCAGGCCATTTTCCGCTCATTTCTTACTTTGCCCATCCCTTCTGCAGCCTTTTCCAATCTTCCAGGCCATTTCAAACCCATTCCCACCATTCTCACATCCCACATCAACCCACACCCTTCGCCCAGTCTCTCCCGGTCCGTCCCCAGCGAGATGTTACTAAACATTGTCACCTTCTACCTGCATACAGGCCCATGCTCTAAGTATTATTTTAAAAAGTCACTGTGATGATCAGATGGATTTTCATGATTATTATTTATCAAATGTTTCTCCTATCAATAGTGTAAAAATTTAATTAATCTGTGGCTAGAACCATAAAAAATAATAAAAAATTGCCTAACTTCAACTAGGCTCTCTGAATATAGTGGAGGTTTGGCTAAGAATCGTTTGAGAGTGTGGTCCCTTTGTGACTCACTGCTGTCTGGGCGTTGATGTGAGTGCAGCCCACGATCTTGGCTCCCTTGAGTGGCTTGTCGTCTGCAGCTCTCTTCCGCAGGGCGACTATTCCTGGCATCTCTGAAGGGAGAGCATTCAGTGCTGAGAGTTTGTTTGACTGACTGAGTGCTTGCTTGTCTGATTCTATGATTATACTTAATGACTAATTTGTGTTACAAGCGCGAAACAAACAAGCATCCTACTCTCTCTCTCTCTCTCTCTCTCTCTGGTACATAGAAACATTTTCTCCATAAAAACTTTTCCGCAGACATGCAAGACTCTCTCTCTCTCTCTCTCTCTCTCTGACATGAATGTGTTTTACAATGGCAGTGAAAGAGGGAAAGAAGAAAGGAGGAAAAAAAGATGAACTGAGAGAGAGAGAGAGAGAGAGAGAGAGAGAGAGAGAGAGAGAGAGAGAGAGAGAGAGAGAGAGAGAGAGAGAGAGAGAGAGAGAGAGAGAGAGAGAGAGAGAGAGAGAGAGAGAGAGAGAGAGAGAGAGGAGGAGGAATACAAAGGAATACAAAGGAAAGCCAAACAGCAACAGACCTTTTGGTCCTTGCAAGGCTGTTTGGTAACTAATTCTAACTAGCTACAGGGAAGAGAGACAGGACAGCATAGCAGAAGGCTCCTCCCCACCCACCACTCCCTCCAGTTTGCGCTGGCATGGAAATAGTTGGGAAAAGTACTATGCAGTATGGAAAAACTGACATGGAAATTTTCATAGGAAAGAATGAAAAGAAATTCTACTATTCACCCTACGGTGAACTCTATACACCTATCTGAAAGTTAATACAAGTTATATTAAAACTGGTGTCTGTAGAATAGGAGTTTATTAGTGAATTTAGTAATTATTCGGACAAGAAGAGAGCTTGTTGGGGATTTGCTTTTAAATATTTGTCTATTTTATTTTTGAATGATTCAATAGTATTGCTGTTCACAATTTCGGGAGGAAGTTTATTCCATATATTTACTATACGATTAAACAAAAAATGTTTTGTCTCGTGGGATTTAAAACGTTTGGGTATAATCTTGAGTCCCTTATTTCTTGTTAGGTTAGAATGATCAATGGTAAAATATTTATGTGCATCAATGTTACTATATCCTTTGAAAGGAGGAGGAGGAGGAGGAGGAGGAGGAGGAAGGAACAATGAAGGCAAATGAACTAGATTAATTGTGTAGTAATATAAGATGTCAAGAGAGAGAGAGAGAGAGAGAGAGAGAGAGAGAGAGAGAGAGAGAGAGAGAGAGAGAGAGAGAGAGAGAGAGAGAGAGAGAGAGAGAGAGAGAGAGAGAGAGAGAGAGAGAGAGAGAGTGTGTCTATGTATATTCTCTTTCATCCAGAATTTAACAGACAGCCTAATTATCACCACCTGTCTTCTCTAATCTCTCC
>NC_087161.1:205000-210000 GCF_035594125.1 Scylla paramamosain
ATTAAATAAACAGATAGATAGATGGATAAGAAGATACATAGATTAGATAGATAGACATAGATAGTTAGACAGACAGATTGACAGAGAGGTAGATAGGTAGATGACAAGCAGATGAATAAATAGGGAACTGTAAATAAACACACACACACACACACACACACACACACACACACACACAAGCCTCTCACCTTTCACTCATTTTCCCCCCTGTGATCATCATCTCTTCTAGACAGGGTGGAATCAAAAGCTTTTCGTCTCATCAACTCCTCTCCTCTAACTGACTGTCTTCAGCCTCTCTCTCACCGCCGCAATGTTGCATATCTAGCTGTCTTCTACCGCTATTTTCATGATAACTGCTCTTCTGATCTTGCTAACTGCATGCCTCCCCTCCTTCCACGGCCTCGCTGCACAAGACTTTCTTCTTTCTCTCATCCCTATTCTGTCCACCTCTCTAACGCAAGAGTTAACCAGTATTCTCAATCATTCATCCCTTTCTCTGGTAAACTCTGGAACTCCCTGCCTGCTTCTGTATTTCCACCTTCCTATGACTTGAATTCCTTCAAGAGGGAGGTTTCAAGACACTTATTCATCAATTTTTGACCATTGCTTTGACCCTTTTATGGGACTGGCATTTCAGTGGGCATATTTTTTTTATTGGATTTTTGTTGCCCTTGGCCAGTGTCCTTCCTACATAAAAAAAAAAAATTCTCTCTCTCTCTCTCTCTCTCTCTCTCTCTCTCTCTCTCTCTCTCTCTCTCTCTCACACACACACACACACACACACACACACACACACACACACACACACACACACACACACACACCCTTCACCTTTGCAACAGTCATCTTGTCTTTCCTCTTCGCTACTTTTCATTCCATTTTTCATCCTTGCCCTTCATTTACTCCTTTTATTCATCCTTCCCTCTATTTCTCTCATCTTAAGGGGCTTTTAGGAACCAAACAGGGAAACAAAGGGTAAGGGTAAGAGTTTAAGGAAAGATTGCGAAAAAAGGAGATGATTTTAAGGAAGTCTAAAGGGAGACATTTTAGGGAGGTTACTTATAAGGAGGTGAAAAGGGAAGTAGGGTTAAAAAGGGGTCAAAGGTGTGCAAGAATAAAAGGAAGATTATAAAGGGAGGCAAAATTCAAAGCATCAAAGGGAGAGACTGAAGGGAAAAGTGAGAGGCAGAAAGAAGAGAGGCTGAAGGGAAGATTGAGGGAGAAACGAAATAAAAGGGAAAGGCTAGAGAAAGTCAAAAGGGAGATGATAAAGGGAGGCTAAAAGGAGAGGATAAGGACAAAAAAAAGGTAAAGGGAGAGAAAAGGGAGGATAAAGAGAGGGAAAAAGGAGAGGCTAATGGGAAAGGCCACTTAAAATTCCCAGGGAGAAGGGGACACGTCACGAAGTTAAAGGGACAGAAGGGAAGGACAAAGGGACAAAAGGGTTTAAAGTCAGAGGTTGACAGGAAGGCGGGAATATCAAATCATGGAGGAGGAGCAGGAGGAGGAGGAGCAACAAACGAGATAAAAATAAAGCAAGAAAGAAAGAAAAAGAAAGAAAGAGAAAAGAAAGAAAAAAAAGAAGTGAGGGAGGGAGAGTATGAAGAAAGGAAGAAAAGAAGGGAGGGAGGGAGGGAGGGAAGAAAGGAAGGAAAGAAGAACAGAGATTACATAATTTTCTCTTGGCACTATTTTTTCTTTCTTTTTTTCCTCTAATTATGATGTTATTCTGAAATTTTTATTCTTAAGAGTACTTGTTATTTTTCCTCCTTTGAATTCTCTCTCTCTCTCTCTCTCTCTCTCTCTCTCTCTCTCTCTCTCTCAAAAGTTGATGTAAAATATTATAATTCTTTTAGCGTCAACTTTATAAATTAGAGATTATATTAGGGATTATCACTCCCCCTTCTCTCTCTCTCTCTCTCTCTCTCTCTCTCTCTCTCTCTCTCTCTCTCTCATTGAGTGTTCTATTCTAAAAGCGATATATTGTTTTAACCCCTGTTTTTATTATCATCTGCTGTCACCTCATCAATTTTTATATATTTTTTCCCATAACAATTATTTCTGTTATACAAACTACGCGTGTTCTCTTTCAGTTACATCCATTCATTTTCATTCCTTTTTTTTTTTTTTTCAGAGGCGACACAATGATATTCCTGCGTGACATTTTAAAAAAGGTTGCACAAATGCTTTTCTTTTCCTCGCTATGTGCAATACTTTCATTATATTTTATTGCAATAATAACATAACTATAATAACAAAAGTAGTAGTAGTAGTAGTAGTAGTAGTAGTAGTAGCAGTAGCAGTAGCAGCAGCAGCAGCAGTAGCAGCAGCAGCAGCAGCAGCAGCAGTAGTAGTAGTAGTAGTAGTAGCAATCGTAGTAGCAGTAGTAGTAGTAGTAGTAGTAGTAGTAGTAGTAGTAGTAGTAGTAGTAGTAACAGTAGTGGCGGTAGTAGCAGTAGTAGTAGTAGTAGTAGTAGTAGTAGTAGTAGTAGTAGTAGTAGTAGTAGTAGTAGTAATAATAATAATAATAATAATAATAATAATAATAATAATAATAATAATTCCCATCCTTATTATTTTTTTACTCAAAATATTTCCCAAGCAATATTTCGATATACAATAACACATATTCAAAACTTTTTTCTCGGTAATTTTTTTTTTTACATTCCCAATAGTTTCCACCCCCACATAATTTAAAAATTTCCGATAACAAATAATTTTCTTTTTTTTTGAGATCATTACGTTTAATTTTTATTCATCATCCCACGTCATTCCCACAAAATTTGTATATTTCACAATAACAATCTTCATGGCAACATTACTTCAACTTTCTGCACCCCCCCCCCCCACACACACACAGAGACTGAACAGCGACGCGTCCTTCCCAGAAACACACTAATGAAGAACACTTCATGGCACACAGCGGGTATTGCAACACACAGGAGGAGGAGGAGGAGGAGGAGGAGGAGGAGGAGGAGGAGGAGGAATACATAGGAATACATAGGAAAGACGAGTGACAGGAGGCCTTGCGACCTATGACGAGGTCACTCGTTCACTATACTACATCTATAATAAGCTATTTAGCAGGAGGCAAGGATAGAACAGGAGAAGCTCCTCCCCCACCACTCCATCCGGCGTTACCCGGCAAGAAATAAAACGAAAAGTTCACCCCGATTGCTGAGAGGAACAATCGGGGAAATTTATATAGGAAAGATGGGAAAAAGAAGAGATCTAGCGTAACTACTATTATCGCTATTTAAAAAAAAAAAAAAATTATCGGAAACCATTTCTTTATAAAACTTATCTAATTTACTTTTGAAGGTAGCCACCGTATTAACTTGCACTACAAACGCTAGTAACTTGTTCCAACGTTCAACTACTCTTACGTTAAAAAAGTTTCTTCGCAAATCAGTATTACATCGCTGTCCTTTAAGTTTCAAGCCGTTATTTCTTGTTACTGATTGCGACAGCTCAAAGAGATTTTTGTAATCTATCTTATCTATATTCTTAAGTATTTTGAACGTCTGGATGAGGTTACCTCGGATGCGACGATTTCTAAGAGAAAACATATTTAATCTTTTTAGACGTTCATCATAAGACAGACCACGTATTCCTGGGATTAGTTTGGTTGCTCGTCTTTGCACGCTCTCCAATTTCTTAATGTCTTTTTGATAGCATGGAGACCACAGCTGAACCACATATTCCAAATGCGGTCTCACTAATGACGTATACAGACAAGACGCGTTATGACTTCAGGTGTTTTATAATCAAAATTACGCGCAATAAATCCCAAGACAGTGCTTTACGACTCGCGGCAGAACACTGCGTTGCACATTTCAAGTCATTTGTTACTAATACCCCCAGGTCCTTCTCTTCAGTAACTTTGACGATAGTTTTTGACGGTAGTTTTTGATTAAGGAGGAGGAGGAGAGAGGAGGGGGAGGAGGAGGAGATAAAAAGTCGGCAAAAGTAAAGTTTAGATCTAAAAAAGATAAAACGGACAACAAAAATTACACAAAGTATGATAAAATAGCAAAAGAAGAAAAAGAAAAGGAAGAATAAAAAAAAATGATGATGATGATGATGATGATGATGATGATGACGGGGATAATGCTTCCCTGTACAGTTTTATTTGACACCTGCGTCCAAAATTGACTTACAATATGCAATTAACAGACCAGAGTGTGAGAGAGAGAGAGAGAGAGAGAGAGAGAGAGAGAGAGAGAGAGAGAGAGAGAGAGATTAAGATTGACCTTATAGAGCATGAATACACACACACACACACACACACACACACACACACACACACACACACACACACACACACACACACGGATGATAAGCAGCAGTTTCATGACTAAGTGGAAAATGAAAGTAAATATGCGAGTGCGTGGGAAGAGAGAGAGAGAGAGAGAGAGAGAGAGAGAGAGAGAGAGAGAGAGAGAGAGAGAGAGAGAGAGAGAGAGAGAGAGAGAGAGAGAGAGAGAGAGAGAGAGAGAGAGAGAGAGAGTAATTCTGGGTATTAATGTTCTAAAGGTCATCTATGATAATAAGAGAAAAATAATCCTTATGTATTTTTTTATTTTCCCTTTCCTCTTTTTTCCTTATTTTCTCTTCATATTTTTTTCTTTTCGTTTTCTTTTCTTTCTCTATATCGTCATTTTTTCGTTCATCTATATATAAAACCATGTGATTTTCATTATTACTGTTTACATCATCATCAACATCATCATCATCATCATCATCACGACTGTCATCACCAGTATCATTATCTTTCTCCTCTTCTATTTCTATTATTTTGTGTTTTAATCTATTCTTGCACATGAAACTCCCACACTCTTGTATCTTTAACCTTTATCTCTCTCTCTCTCTCTCTCTCTCTCTCTCTCTCTCTCTCTCTCTCTCTCTCTCTCTCTCTCTCTCTCTCTCTTTCTGTGTACCGCCTCTGCATTGACATGTTTTCCTATTTTCCTCCACTGTTATAAATTCTCTCTCTCTCT
>NC_087161.1:215000-217500 GCF_035594125.1 Scylla paramamosain
AAAAGTTGAGAGAGGAACGAAAATAATATAAGTTGTTCATTCATCTCAGATTCTCAAATACACAATTTTTTTTTTTATATTTCCTTTCACAAATACATTTTCATTCTGTGTATGCGTTCACTCATCTTAGACTCACTAACGTTCCTTCACCCTCCTTACAAGTATGCTCACGCTCTGTCTCTATGAAACAACAGTTACTAAGAGTTTACATTCATCTCAAACTCAGTAATATTTTCGAATCCTACTTTCACAAATTAATAAAGGAAAACAGCATTTTTTTTAAATTTTGTTTCTTCCCTTAACCTTCTCGTCCATGACTGAAAGAATATGTTTGTGTTCTGTACGTTTTCTTGCTCTCTGCATTCACACACGATCACGTAACAAAAGTAAATCACATGATGCTTCTCTCTCTCTCTCTCTCTCTCTCTCTCTCTCTCTCTCTCTCTCTCTCTCTCTCTGTACACAAACACATTTCATTATCTCTTTTCCTTCCTTTCTTTCATATATGTCCTAATCATCAACTCTCTCTCTCTCTCTCTCTCTCTCTCTCTCTCTCTCTCTCTCTCTCTCTCTCTCTCTCTCTCTCTCTCTCTCTCTCTCTCTCTCTCTCTCTCTCTCTCTCTCTCTCTCTCTATCAAAAACAGTCACTGAAATTCCTCCACGATTTTCCACATTCCATAAATTCTTGTGCAATATTTATATCTCTCTTTTTTTTTTTGTATTTTCTTTATTTTCTTTTTTATTAATTTATGTATTTTTTCTTTATTTATTTTACGTAATATATCACACTCTCCCCTATTTTTGTTTACTTGCTTACTTACTTGTTCGTGAATGGAAGATGGAGGGAGAGTTACAGTGAGTGAGTGAGTGAGTGAGTGAGTGAGTGAGTGAGTGAGTTAGTGAGTGAGAGAGAGGATGTTAGTCTGTCTGTGTCTGTATCACAACGGAACAAGACTGAGATACTGCTCTCTCTCTCTCTCTCTCTCTCTCTCTCTCTCTCTCTCTCTCTCTCTCTCTCTCTCTCTCTCTCTCTCTCAATGTTATTTCTTATCTGAAGACTCTCAAAGAATTATCATCTCCTTTTGCGTACGTGAGTGTGTGTGTGTGTGTGTGTGTGTGTGTGTGTGTGTGTGTGTGTGTGTGTGTGTGTGTGTGTGTGTGTGTGTGTGTGTGTGTGTTTTAAAATATCCATGCGTTTACTCAATTCCCTTTCCATGTTTATGCGAACGTCTCTCTCTCTCTCTCTCTCTCTCTCTCTCTCTCTCATCACGCCCACATGTCTATCACTGTCTCTTTCTCTCTTTTTCTCTCTCTCTGTCGCAATCACATGCTGGCACGACTACTGAAATGAAAGATTGAGAGATAGATAGATAGATAGATAGATAGAGATAGATAGATAGATAGATAGATATAGATAGATAGATAGAGAGAGAGAGAGAGAGAGAGAGAGAGAGAGAGAGAGAGAGAGAGAGAGAGAGAGACCTACCACTCTATCTCTATTATGCACTAAAATCAAGGCTCTCGACTCTCTCTCTCTCTCTCTCTCTCTCTCTCTCTCTCTCTCTCTCTCTCTCTCTCTCTCTCTCTCCCAGGGCCAGATAACAGGTGATAAGAGCACTTGGCTGAACCTTGTTAGATAAAGTATCAGGTAAGGAAGACGAGATGGGAGGGAGAGAGAGAGAGAGAGAGAGAGAGAGAGAGAGAGAGAGAGAGAGAGAGAGAGAGAGAGAGAGAGAGAGAGAGAGAGAGACAGAGAGAGAGAGAGAGAGAGAGAGAGAAGGGGGATAAAAGGGAGAATGGAGAGAGAGAGAAAGAAGAGAAGGCGAGGGAGAAATGAGAGAGGAAATGGAAGGAGGAATAAGGAAGAAGAGGAGATGGGAGATGGTGGGAGAGGGAAGGGAGGAGAGGATGAGAGAGAAGGGAAAAAAATA
Organism: Scylla paramamosain; assembly: GCF_035594125.1. Lineage (NCBI taxonomy): Eukaryota > Metazoa > Arthropoda > Malacostraca > Decapoda > Portunidae > Scylla > Scylla paramamosain. The sequence goes on from NC_087161.1 coordinate 216,932, forward strand.
GAGGAAAGCAGAGAAAGAACGGAGAAAGAATGAGAGATATGGAGAGATGTGTCTGTAATGAAGCGAGGAAACAGAGGAGGAACGATAAGAAAGAAGAGAGGAGAGAAGGGGAAGGGAAGAGGGGACAGGAGAGGGGAGACAATAATAACTTTTGTAGCCACCAGTTATTGTTGCTTCCAACGTCTGCTGATTTTATTGCTAATTAAATGATGGGGAGAGGAGGGGAAGGGGAGGGAAGGGGAAGGATGGTGGTGAGGAGAAAGGAAGAAGACAAAGGGAAGAGGAGGAGGTGCAGATTAAGGAGGAGGAGAAGGAGGATGTGAAAAGTAGGATGAGCCTTAGAGAGAGAGAGAGAGAGAGAGAGAGAGAGAGAGAGAGAGAGAGAGAGAGAGAGAGAGAGAGAGAGAGAGAAAAATAAAGTTATTCTGCAAAAGCGTACGAGAAAATGAAGAAAAAATATTTCATCTGAGGCACTACATAGATAGACAGACACACAGACAGACGGACAGACAGACAGATAAAAAAAAAAACATCAGAATGTCGAAATATGTCTTTTTGTTCCATTTTTT
>NC_087161.1:220000-227500 GCF_035594125.1 Scylla paramamosain
GAGAGAGAGAGAGATGACAAAGCCCTCCAGCGACTTAAGCTGGTCAGAAGAGGCAAATAATGTGACAAAAGACGTACAAGCACACGTTCTTCAACATTCCTGCGACTTCTGGTCAGGAGAGGCTATTAACGTGACATAAGAGGTACAGAAACGCTCCTCTTACTTTACCGTGACTTGAGGTGGTCAGGAGAGTCAAATAAGATGACAAAGGAGGTACAAACAGTCTTTCTTCAGCCTTCCCGTGATATGAGCTTGCCAGGCGAGGAAAATCACGTGACATGAGGTACAGACAAACGTCCTTCAACATTTCTGTGACTGTTCATCATGAGATGCAAATAAAGTGACAAAGAAGGTACAAACACACGTCCTTCAAACTAAAAAAAAAAAAAAAAAAAAAAAAAAAAAAAAAAAAAAAAGCTTCTCAGGACAATTTCCTTGTATGACTTGAAAACCGAGAAATGACGAACTTATCAGAGGACTTGACAGCGGCGGTAAGCAGCGGAAGTATACAACACAGGGGAACAGACAGTGCGTGCGGCAGATTGAGTCACTGCCAACAGTGACTTTGTGTACTCGTGTGACCTGCCGTGCCCTGCCTTGCTCTGCTCCTTTCACGTTCCGAAGACTTAAATCCATGAAAAAAAAAAAAACGCAATAAGCGACCACTTAAGAACGATCACGTACAGTTTGTGGTAGTGGTACAACAGACGAACGTTAAATTCGATCTCACGTGCTTTCCCTTCTTTGCTGTGACTTCACTTGTCTTCAGGCATGAAACAGCGAGTGATCAAAGAGGTAGGAATATTCATGTACAAGCCATACACATACGAGTACACTTCCTATGACTCGCCTTCCTATGACTTAAACTCATTTCAGAGGTAAAATAACGAGTAATAAAGGTTGTAGGGAATAATCATGTACAATTAGTGGTGGTGACACACGGACATACACTTCCTTCTCTTATTTCTCCGCCTTCTTATAACTTGAACTCACTCACTAGATAGAATCATGAGCAATAAAGCTGGTACAAATAATCATGTACAAATATTGGTGGTGACACACGGACATACAATTCCTTCTTTTGTTCCTCCACTTTCCTATGACTTGAACTAATTTCCGTCAAGAGATCCGTATCAGAACACCCTTGGAACTTAACCTGGCCCTCACTCTAATCAAACTCACCTTGTACTTTCAATAAATGACTTACTCGTATCTATCTATTGATCTATTAATATACTTCTCTACATACCAATTTATTTACTTATCTGTATACCAAACCTATTAATTTTGCTGCTTTTGTTTATATTGAAGTCCCGAATCACTCTCCTCTTTATCCAAACCAGTCATTTATCTATACATCTAACCTATTAATTTTGCTGCTTTTATTGTAATTCAAGTCCTGCATGATTCTCCTGCTCATAAAACAGACACAAACATCAGTAAACGCATCCAGCAAATTGAAGGCTGTTCATGATACCGTATCAATACTAACCTTCCCTGCCATTCTACATATACAATCAACCACACACGTGTAATCAAACTGAATAACATAAGCGAGGTGCTGTTACTGTATGCGACTTTGGAATAACGAGACAATTACCACCCCTGCATCACGTGAGGGAGGGGCGGCGAGTGAGCGAGGCGGCGCAGCATGAATTAATCTCTTCACTGTTGTGTTGCTCTTCCTTTGTGCATACTGACTAATGGAAAAATTATTTGCTGGGACACACAAACAAAATAGGCCAATTGAAAATCATTTACATTTTCTTCAGTTTGATTTCATGTGTTAATAATCATGACACCTGAATACTGACTCCGTAAGTAAATTCACACGCATTCACTGGTCAACTTGCAATAACTTAATCTATACATAATGACACATTTCACAAGATTATTTGAAATTATTCCCTTAACATTTGTTATATCTTACTCTACACTCAGTGAAAGATTTCAGGAAATTATTTGACATAAATCTTTCACTAATGACAGCAAAATTAAATGTTAAGTGCTTGGAAAGTTACTCAGCTCGACTTCGACCTTTGACCAGAGTTACTCAGTGAAAGAAACAACAAAATATTACTTCAGATTCATCAGTGTTAGTGACCAGAGTTACTCAGTGAAAGAAACAACAAAATATTACTTCAGATTCATCAGTGTTAGTCAGGCAAGGAAAGAGACAAATCAATATTTCATCTTGCTTCTTTCTTTTGACTGATTCACACTGGGAAGAAAAGAAAGGAGATAACAAAGAAAGAGACAAGTTAATATTTCATCTTGCCTCTTTCTTCAGACTGAATCACACTAAAGAAAACGAGAGAGAGAGAGAGAGAGAGAGAGAGAGAGAGAGAGAGAGAGAGAGAGAGAGAGAGAGAGAGAGAGAGAGAGAGAGAGAGAGAGAGAGAGAGAGATTTTCGTTTCTTTCATTTTGCACACATAATCAAAAGGCAAAATCAAGCAGGTAACTTCACATGAACAGTCACGGCCGCAGATTGGATAAGACGACACATCCCCTGCCACTCAATAATGCGTTCCCTTCATCTTATCTCTTCTCATCTGCTAAAAATCTATCAACTGTGGTGTTTTGCAAGGACACTGTTAGGGGGTCAGGGGACATAAGATTGAGAGGTAAACAGGAAGAAAGAGCGCCATTTCTCTAATTTTGTCTTCCTTTCATCTTATCTTTTCTGATCTGCTCAGAATTTGTCATCTGTCATGTTTTGCAAGGACACAGTTAGCGGGCCACGGGATATGAGACTGCAGAGAAAACATTAAAACACAGTGGGAGAAAACGTGAAGTATTACTCTAGTACGGTTGACGTTTTCTCTTTGATCTGTTAAGAATCAATCAACTCTTAAGTTTTGTAAGATGACTCAGAGGATGTGGGAGCATAAAATTAAGAAAGATACATCAAACAATGGGAGCAAAAGAGCGTGTTACTCTAATTCCATCTTCCCTTTATATTTTTTCCTTTAATCTGTTAAGAACCTAACAAGGATACATAATTGAGGGAAAACATTAATTTAGACACAATGGGAGAAGGAGCAAAGCGTAACTCCTGTACATGTGACCGTGACTGTACAAGCAACTCAAAACCAAACAACTAAATCCTCTCAGCACCAAACAGATCAGCAAGTTTGGTGTGATGATGTTACCTTGAAGGAAGACACGCGGCCCATCTCCATGACGTCATCACCGTTCACCACCGCCGCCGCCATGACTCCGGGCAAGCAGAACGCCTTCACCTCGCCTCACGACAGACACGAGGGGGCGCGCGGCCTCCTCTACCTCCCCTGCAGCTTGTTTATACCTGGCGGCTGTGTGGCGCGGCCCTGCTGGCGGCCACCATGGGAGTCTGTCCGCGCTGCACGGCGATTGTACGGCTTGATCGTGCCTCTGTCTGTCCGTGCTCTCGTTTGTGTTGCAGGCACGTGGACAGACAGGTTGTTGTTCTTGTAGTTGGCAGTAGTGGTAGGCTCAACACACGCGCGCAACACTATTACTACACATACAGCAACACTAACAGATATATACTTTTGATTATTATTTGGCTTGTTTGTTTGTTTTCACCTCACACACAGGACGGAAAGTGTGAATGCTGGCTGCTCTCTTTCTTTCTCTCTGTCTCTGTTTCCTTTGCTTTGCTTCCCTCAATTTTCCTTCTCTCTCTCTCTCTCTCTCTCTCTCTCTCTCTCTCTCTCTCTCTCTCTCTCTCTCTCTCTCTCCCCTGTCAACACAACGGTCCCTGAAACGCGCGCCGCCTCGCCAGCTGCAACAAGAACGATGCTGATTGGTGACACAGAAACACGAAGCAAAGAAAACGAAACGAGGATTGCCGCCGTGTAAGTCACATCCTCACGTCACCAGAGGCAATGATACGCACGTTACGTTGACATAGGAAGAACAAGACGGACGTGACAAACAAAAATGGACAGAAGAAAAATATACGATGAAAATAAAGAAAAGACAGATTAAAATTTTGACAAGAACCAAAAGACAAGACAAATATGTAACGTAACAACAGTAAAAGGAGTTACGTCACGTCACTGTGTATAAGAAGCACTGTAACGTCGCAAATACTATAGTTCCGTCACATTTAATCAAACAAAGCTCACTGTATCGTCACAGATGTCCGTAACGTCAAATTAAGCTTTTGAGAACAAACGGTAACGTCACAATATCATCACATAACGGAGTATATATGGCACCTAACGTCACAAATCTATCACACAACGAAAATAAATGCCCTCTTACGTCACAATTCTCTCTACAAACCTACCTCGTGACGTCATCAGTCTTACACAACGAGTCCTACGGTAACAGTAGCGTGACAAACCCTAATTCACCGTAAAATTGAACCGTTATCTTTTTTCCCTCTCTCTCTCTCTCTCTCTCTCTCTCTCTCTCTCTCTCTCTCTCTCTCTCTCTCTCTCTCTCTCTCTCTCTCTAACCTTCTAAATCTATCGTACCCTCCCTCCCTCCCTCCCATCCTTCCCATCCTTCCTTCCCTCCCCCTTCCTCTTTCGGTCAAATAATTTCCTTTCCTCCAGTTTTCCACCCTACCTCTCTCTCTCTCTCTCTCTCTCTCTCTCTCTCTCTCTCTCTCTCTCTCTCTCTCTCTCTCTCTCTCTCATATTGGAGAACTGGAGAAAGTGGATAATAAATTGAGAATACAATTGTGTTAAGAAAAAGAAAGCAAGAAAAGAGAAAGAGAAGAGGGAAGAAAGGAATGAAAGAGAAAAAGGAAGAAAGGGGAGGAAAGAAGGAAGAGAGGAAGGAGAAAACAAGAAAAAAATAAATGGGATAAGGAAGAAACTGTAGAAGACTATGGAAGAGGAGGAGGAGGAGGAGGAAGAGGAGGAGGAGGAGGAGGAGGTAGCGGAGGACAGGAAAAATGGTGGAACATGGGAGAGAAGAGATACGAGGGTTGAATGAGACAGAGAGAGAGAGAGAGAGAGAGAGAGAGAGAGAGAGAGAGAGAGAGAGAGAGAGAGAGAGAGAGAGAGAGAGAGAGAGAGAGATAAGAAATGAGAGGGAGGGAGGGAGGAAAGGACAAAAAGGGAAGGAGACAGGTAGAAACAAGACTGGGAGGGAGGGAGGTAGAGAGAGGGAGGCAGAGGGGGATAGGGAAGGAGGAAGAGAGAGGGAGGCAGAGGGAGATAGGGAGATGTGTACAGGGAGAGGGAAGTGGCTGATAACAGATAGCCTCCCACCACCACCACCACCACCACCACCACCACCACCACCACCACCTCTTCCTCCTCCTCCTTATCCTCCTCCACCTCCTCCTCCAACTCTTTTCCCTCTCTTCCCCCTAAAAATAAAAAGAAAGAGGAACCTTCCATTAACTGATAAGAACACATGCTGCTCTCAATATTGCACACACACACACACACACACACACACACACACACACACACACACACACACACACACACATAAACATACAAGACAACTCATATATTTGCAAGAACATTCTCTCTCTCTCTCTCTCTCTCTCTCTCTCTCTCTCTCTCTCTCTCTCTCTCTCTCTCTCTCTCTCTACAAATCTTTCTCTGTACCTCTTATCTTCCCTCCCCCTATCCTTCCCCTCCCCTTCCTTCCTCCTCCTCCTTCTCTTCTTCTTCCTCCACTTCACCTATCTTCTCTCTTACAACTGATGTGAAAGAGAGATAACACACGTATTCATTTGAGGAATCTTTAATTTCTCTCTCTCTCTCTCTCTCTCTCTCTCTCTCTCTCTCTCTCTCTCTCTCTCTCTCTCTCCTTGGAACAACCCGATATGAGAAAGAGAGAGAGAGAGAGAGAGAGAGAGAGAGAGAGAGAGAGAGAGAGAGAGAGAGAGAGAGAGAGAGAGAGAGAGAGAGAGAAATAGGCCAAGAGAGGATTATTTCTGGTCAAATACACACAACCTAGTTTCCGAACATCACACACACACACACACACACACACACACACACACACACACACACATGTACACATCTCTTTTCGCAGCTGACTATTAAGTATGGACATGAATTGCGCCTTGCGATGCACATATACGTACATACATACATACAAACGAACATACATACGTACATAGACACATACATAAATGCATACAAAAGTAGACATATATTCATGAATGGACTGGTGATTAGGACGTGTTGTGAATCATAGGAGGAGGAGGAGGAGGAGGAAGAGGAGGAGGAGGAGGAGGAGGAGGAGGAGGAGGAGGAGGAGGAGGAGGAGGAGGAGAAGATGAAGATAGACAACATAAATGAAAAGTAAGAAAAGAATACAAAGACCAAGGAGGAGGAAGAGGAGCAGGAGGAGGAGGAGGAGGAGGAGGAGGAGGAGGAGGAGGAGGAGGAGGAGAGAGGAGAACAGGTTGCATGGTAAGACTTAAAAAAAATTGAAAATCAACCCACAAAATTGAGAGGCGGAGAGAGAGAGAGAGAGAGAGAGAGAGAGAGAGAGAGAGAGAGAGAGAGAGAGAGAGAGTATTTATGTTCCCTGTAGTAACCTATTAAAATCACTTTCTTGAGAAGAGGAGGAGGAGGAGGAGGAGGAGGAGGAGGAGGAGGAGGAGGAGGAGGAGGAGGAGAATGGGAAGAAAAGAGAGGAGGGAGAGGTGGAGGGGGAGAAGAAGAGGAAAGGAAGAGGAAGAGGGAGGAATGGGGGAGAAAGGGAGGAGCGAAGGAAGTTATCTGGAACGCTCTCTCTCTCTCTCTCTCTCTCTCTCTCTCTCTCTCTCTCTCTCTCTCTCTCTCTCTCTCTCTCTTAAACGTACGTAATGCCACATCATCCTTAATTATTCGTTCATCTCTCTCTCTCTCTCTCTCTCTCTCTCTCTCTCTCTCTCTCTCTCTCTCTCTCTCTCAGCTGTGGTGTTAAACAAGATGACTTTACTCAAATTCCAGTTGAGCTAGGCAGCACGCACACACACACACACACACACACACACACACACACACACACACACACACACACACACACACACACACACACACACACACACACACGTATAAAGTAAAAAGTTCTGTAGGTTTATGTATGTATGTGTGTCTTTATGCTTCACTGTCACTCTGATCATGACGCCATCACCATCACCATCACACATCACCACTCCGCCCTCACTATCAGCACACCATCCACTTACGTCATCACCATCACTAATAGCATCACCATATAGTGTACTTCTACCTTCACCACAGTCTCACTATACTATCACGACCATCACCACCACTATCAACGATACTGCTACTATCACCACACAGTCACCGCAAATCATCACCACCACGCCTCTATACCTGCATCACCACTGCTCAGCACACCTCACCACTACAGAATAACCGGAGAGAGAGAGAGAGAGAGAGAGAGAGAGAGAGAGAGAGAGAGAGAGAGAGAGAGAGAGAGAGAGAGAGAGAGAGAGAGAATATTTACCCTCAATCTTCACCTACTCACCCAACACAGCCCGCCCCACCCTCTCCCACTTCCCCCTAAAAAAAGGGGGGCGGCGC
>NC_087161.1:232500-235000 GCF_035594125.1 Scylla paramamosain
AAAATAAAAAAAAGGGTAGAGAAAGAATAAATAATAATAATTAGAAAAAAGAAAAAGAAGCGAGCAAAACATGGAAAACAAGAATAAGAATGAAATAAGAGGAAAAAGAGAAGAAAGCCAGAACATAAAGAATGAAAAAAAAGTATAAAAATAAGGAAAACAGGAACGAGATGAATTGATAAAAGAAAAGCAAGGAAAATGAAAATAAAAATACTAAGACAAGATCAAGAAAAAAAAAAGAAAATAATACAAACATTCTACAAACATTCTCTCTCTCTCTCTCTCTCTCTCTCTCTCTCTCTCTCTCTCTCTCTCTCTCTCTCTCTCTCTCTCTGTCACTTACTGTTAACTTCCCCCTTATTGATTTGTATTATCAAGAGAGAGAGAGAGAGAGAGAGAGAGAGAGAGAGAGAGAGAGAGAGAGAGAGAGAGAGAGAGAGAGAGAGAGAGAGAGAGAGAGAGAGAGAGAAACTGGGTGGAGAGGCTGGGATGTGTGTGTGTGTGTGTGTGTGTGTGTGTGTGTGTGTGTGTGTGTGTGTGTGTGTGTGTGTGTGTGGGGGCTTCATTCAGCTTCACTGCTTCAAACGCTGTTGCACACACACACACACACACACACACACACACACACACACACACACACACACACACAATCAGGCCACTTTCCTTCTTCCATAATTTCTTCTTTTTATTACCTTCATGTTTTCTTTCCTTTTCCTTCGTCTTTTTCCCCTTTCTTCATTTCCCTCTCTTTCCTTCATTTCTCTTCTAATTACTTGTTTTTCACTTCTCATCACTCAATTAAGATTTTTCCCTTGTTTCCTTCCTTTCGTCTGCATCTTCCTTCCTTCAATCATTTCTCTTACTTCATCTGTTTTCTTTTAATTCCTCATTTCTTTCAAACTCTTTCTTCGTTAAAAAGAAAAAAGAAAAAGAAAATGTAAGACAGCAAATCAAGCCTTAAATGAAAAGAAAATCAGATAAAGAAAGGAGAACAAAAATATACGAAAAAAAAAAGAAATTGAATCATGTCAGGATGTAAAAAAATGATTAAGAATTAGAGGTAGAAGAGATAAGAGATAAAAGTGAGATAAGAAAACAAAGGAGAAGGAGACAATAACATACTCTTACATACTCATAAATAAGAAATAAGGAAAAAAATAATAAACACAAAAAAAAGAGAATTGGGCAAACTTAAAAAAATCGACATAAAAGAAAAAGGAAATAAGGAAAATAAAAATAAAACAAAAACAGTAACGTGCCAAGAAAAAAAAATCAGACACAAAATAGATAAATAAATAAAAAAAAAACGAAAAATTATTGAACAAAAACAAATAAGGAAATGGGTAAACTTAAGAAAATAAATCAATAAAAGAAATAAAATAAGAAAAATAAACAAAATAACGTAACAACGAAAAAAATGTCAGACGCAAAATAAAAAAATAAAATAAAATAAAAAAAGTGAAAGTAAATAAACAAAAATAAATAAGGAAAGGGGTAAATTTATAAGTAAACAGAATAAAAGAAGAGATATAAATAGAGCCTTCCTACTCTCTCTCTCTCTCTCTCTCTCTCTCTCTCTCTCTCTCTCTCTCTCTCTCTCTCTCTCTCATATACATCCCCATAATGGAGCCGTCCTTCCAACCGTGTCCTCAACCTACCCATTCTTTTGCAAATAGACTCGCCCATCACCACCAGCCCGTATCACCCCTCCCCCTCTCTCTCTCTCTCTCTCCCTAATCATACTATCTCCATTTCTATGCCTCCCCCTCTCCCACACCCCTCCCTTCCTCGTTTCCTCCTCTCTTCTTCTTCTTCTTCTTCTCTTAAATCCCCTCCTCCTCCTCCTCTTCCTCCTCCTCCTCCTCCTCTTCCTCCTGCCTTTTTCCTTTTCCTTCACGTCCCACTAAACTAATCCAACCCATCAGACAGACACACACACACACACACACACACACACAAGCGGTCCTCACGGTGCACTTACACACCTGCCCTCTCATTATTCGTCTCCAAAGCACACCTGTCCAAACTCCACACCTGTACAAACACGTGAAGCTTCTTTATGCAGACACATAAGTTTATTATATTTATCTGGTTCTCTACACACCTGTCATGTTGATTTCATGTGTTCTGTTCACTCCACACCTGTTCTGTCCATCAAAAAACCTAAATTTTCATCCCACAGTTTCTCTAACCACCCCACACATGTCCTGCTCAACCACACACGTGTTCGATCAACCTCCGTCCATCTCACACGTGTTCTATCCATCATGCACCTGACCACCTGACCACCCCACGCCACACCTGTCTTCACGTCTCCACACCTTGATATAAGTGTTACAGGTATGTGAAGATGCCTATGTCAGGTGTGTGTGTGCGTGTCACCTACACCTCTAACACAAAGAAACACAATGGAAGAAAGAAAATAAATAGATACATGGATAGATAAATGAACACACAACAGACATCAAAACGTCATCACTTTTAAATGTCGCAAATTTCC
>NC_087161.1:247500-255000 GCF_035594125.1 Scylla paramamosain
ATGTCCTCTCTCCATCTCCTTCTCTTTTCCTATTCTCTTCTTCCTCCACCACCAGTCTTCTCTTCTTCAATTCCTTCGTTTCTTACTAATACGTATTTTCTCCTCCACCTCCTCTTCTCATTTTCCAATTCTTCTTATGTTTATCTTCCTTCTCCTACTATGTTTCCACTTTCTCCTCCTTTTCCTCCTGCTTCCTCCATTTACCTTACGTTTGGTCTTTTCCTCCCTCCCTCCCTCCCTTTCTTACTCTCGAGTAATGAATGAACAAGCATGTTTTCACGTCCTCGCTGTCTTTCCTTAATTTCCTCCTCCTCTTCATCTCCCGTCTTCTTTCTCCTCCTCTTCTTCTTAGCCTTCATTTGCGTTTTACCTTCGATTATTTAAGTCTGGCAATAATAATATCCCCTCAGCATTTCTATTCCTTGCATCACTGAGGGCACCCGGTCCGCGAGTGAAGAAGGCAGGCATGGGCACCGACTGATCCAAGCAGTAAAGATTCATTTGTACCAGTTACCCTTAAAAAAAAATTCATAAAATCTCCTCATTAGGAACCGTTTTCTGTCATTCGCGCCACCCAAACATGACGGATAAAGGCATAGGTTGGCACTTCGCGTCCACTTTTTGCCGCCCATCATTGGCACCATTACCTCACTGTGCCACAAGGACAGTGCCAGCAGGAGTGCCGCGCGGGGTGCCAAAAGCTCCGGACGTGGCAAAATATGGAGTGATTTACGAGTAGGGTGCCAAGTTTATAAAAGGCGAGGTCAATGCGATTATCCGATCTCGCTGTCATCCTGGGAAATCTCTCTCTCTCTCTCTCTCTCTCTCTCTCTCTTTCTCTGGCATGCGAGGCCACGTAAACAAGAGTCAAATACGTGTTTAAACAAATATATATAGATAAACACCTTGACGTAAATAATAATAATAATAATTAGACGGGCATATAAATAAATAATTAATAATGGTGACAAACAAACAAACCTGTTGATAAGAAATCCTATAGTGAGGGATGATGACTCACCTTTAGTAGTAGTAGTAGTAGTAGTAGTAGTAGTAGTAGTAGTAGTAGTAGTAGTAGTAGTAGTAGTAGTAGTAGTAGTAGTAGTAGTCACCGTAAGACTACTATTGCGACTACCACTATTACTATTACTACTACTACTACTACTGCAAACAACAACAATAATAATAATAATAATAATAATTATAATTATAATAATAATAATAATAATAATAATAATAATAATGTACTCACCACTCGCCGGAAGTCGTGTGTGCGTGTGTACGTTTCTGCCTGCTAAGGTATACATGCAAAGACGTACATACATACATACATACGTACATAGAGCAGATCCCGTGGCTGTTTTTGGTTATGTTTGTACACACACTTTTACTCTCTCTCTCTCTCTCTCTCTCTCTCTCTCTCTCTCTCTCTCTCTCTCTCTCTCTCTCTCTCTCTCTCTCTCTCTCTCTCGGTTTACAACAAAAGTGAGAGTGTGAATATTTAAAGCTATGTCTAGGAGGCCGTGGAAAAATGTGTATCTGTGTGTGTGTGTGTGCGTGTATGACCAAAGGATCACACACACACACACACACACACACACACACACACACACACACACACACACACACACACACACACACACACACACACACACACACACACACACACACACACACACACACACACACACACACACACACACGCATACACAAACATGCAAGCATATAAACACAAACATGCATATTCTCTCTCTCTCTCTCTCTCTCTCTCTCTCTCTCTCTCTCTCTCTCTCTCTCTCTCTCTCTCTCTCTCACTTACAATCTGAAAAACAAGAAAAAGGAAAAATCTCTCATTACTTGTGTTTCTTTCATTTATTCTTTCTTACTTCTAAATGAAAGGAAAAAAAAAAAAAGGAAGAAAGAGGACAAGAGAGACACGTGAAGAGGTTGCAAGTAAGCAAAGTCTTAAGTAGTCAAGCAAACAAACACTTAAAACTAATACTTAGAATACTTAAATATCTACGTGCTATTATTGTCATTGTTACTTCTACTGTCATTATTCTTATTTATTAGTATATTTCATTGTCTTTTCTTTTTTTTTCTTGGCATTCTGAATATTATTTCTATTTCTATGCATTCCTTCTGTTTTATCATTCCCTATGCCTTTTTGTTTTCTTTCTTTATTGTCTATATTCATTCCCAGGCAAGGATTAGAAGAGGTAATAACAATAATAACAGCTATGATGATAATAATATTAATAATAATAATAATAATAATAATAATAATAATAATAATAATAATAATAATAATAATAATAATAACTATCATAAAGAAAGGCTAAAAGTAATACACATCTACTTGAAAATAAATTAAAATAAAACGCTAAATTTACACACTATAAATATTAATAACAATAATAATTCCTTATTCATTTAGTTATATATATTTTTTTCATTTAATTTATTGTTACTGTTTTTCCTCCAGTCACACAGAGGAAATATTGAATGGAGTGCAAATTCAGCGTTTCATATCTAGTACCTATGATTATATTAAAAAAGTAATTAAACTCTGCTAGGAACTGAAGGAATATATATGCTATGTAATTACTGCTCCTGAAATTATATATAACATTATACATGCAAACGAAGCAAATCATCATGAATATAATCGAGGCATGAATTATTATTGACATCAACTGAAGATAGATAGAGAGACACACAGACAGACAGACAGACAGGTTGATAGATAGAGAGGTACTGGGATACACCATTCACCACCACCACCACCACCACCACCACCACCACCTTCACTATCACTGTTATTTTTCCTACTACTATTACTACCATTACTACTACTACTATTATAACTATCACCATTACTTTCTATTACTATTCCTACTACGTATACTACTATTATCACCTCTATTAATTCTACCACCACCACCATCACCATTATTACTATTTTTACCATCACCACTACCACCACCACGACCATCACCACCACTTCCTACAAGCACCACCACTCACAACTACAGCACTCACCCCTCATCACCACCACAGTCACCACATTCACACCACACTCATCACCACAGCATCACCCCTACGTACAGTCACCACCACAATCACATTCATCACAGATCACCACATTCACCACTACCATACTCTCATTCATCACAAAATCATCACTATATTTACATAGAGCCACTATATAGACTCATCACAATCATCACAATCACAATCATCACTTTACTCACCACTACAATCATCATTTTCACTCGCACACTCATCACATTCGTTCATGACACCACTCATCACCACATTCACCACTTCCACCACCACCACCACAATCATGACAACAATCAAAACATTCATAAGTCACCACCAGTCACCACAACAATGATCCCACTCACCACAGGTCATCACCAAATCTGTCAGGCAGGATTACTTCACCACGACCGTGACGGCCAGAGGGCAATGTGCTTGTAATCAATTGTCAGCAGGGAAAGGGGAGAGAGGGGAGAGTGAGAGGGGAGACCGGGAGGAGAGGGAGTAAGGAGAAGATCGGTAAAGGACATGAGGGGGAGGGGAGGAGAGAGAGAGAGAGAGAGAGAGAGAGAGAGAGAGAGAGAGAGAGAGAGAGAGAGAGAGAGAGAGAGAGAGAGAGAGAGAGAGAGAGAGAGAGAGAGAGACGTCACTGACAGAAGGGCAACGACCAGAAACAGTGGAACGAAATGGAGAAAAAAGGAAAAAAGAACGAAAGAAAAATACGAAAATGTTCAAGAAATGTAAAGACAAAGGAGGGATGATACACACACACACACACACACACACACACACACACACACACACACACACACACACACACACACACACACACGTCTACACAGATAATAATAATAATAATAATAATAATAATAATAATAATAATAATAATAATAATAATAATAATAAAATAATAATCATGATGATAATAATAATAATAATAATAATAATAATAATAATAATAATAATAATAATAATAGTGATAATAATAATAATGATAATAATTAGACATCGCATTACATGAATTACATAAAAACACGAAAATTTAGTGGCGAAAGCGAAGAAAATGAGAGAGAGAGAGAGAGAGAGAGAGAGAGAGAGAGAGAGAGAGAGAGAGAGAGAGAGAGAGAGAGAGAGAGAGAGAGAGAACTGGGAAGACAGGCAGAAAATTAATGGAGAATAAAAAAACACTGAAGTCTTTAGCCTTTAGTGAAACCAGACAACCTGATGATGATGATGATGATGATGATGATGATGATGATGATGATGATGATGAAGTAGTAGTACCAGCCAACGAGTCTTCAGAAGATACACACATTGAGTCAACGAGAGAAGGCTACCGTTTCACTGACTTATACCAACGAGTACAGCGCGCCACTTCTCATAAAGTCTACGGTGGAAGCCTGCCACGCTTCACTAAGTCTACGGGTGCCGCTTGTCAACCACCACGCCCCATTACAGTGAGTCGGTCCTGAATGTTTCCATGTTCCGTAAAATGAAGCTCATGGTGAAGTTGGTGCCTGTATTCCCTTACGTCTACGGATAACTCCAGCCACATTTCATTTAGCTTATGGGAAATATTTGTCACGTTTCTTTAAGTGACCAAAAAAGTATATTGCACTTCACTGAGTTTTAGGCGATAAATAATGATAAGTAAAAAGAACGGAAAATAAGAAAGAAAGACGTAAGGAAAAGAAGGAAGAAGGATGAGAGGAAGGGAGTGAGGGAAGGAGGAAGGGAAAAACAAAAGAGAATTAACTGGAAAGGCTTATCAAAAACGAGCCGAGTAGAGATTTAAGCTGAGAGGATTACTGATCTACGGTGGTTATTAACATTCAACATGAAAAATGTCATTATGAAATATCAAAAAGAAAAGCACAACGCATATGTATTACCCCTAATATCTAGTTCTCTCTCTCTCTCTCTCTCTCTCTCTCTCTCTCTCTCTCTCTCTCTCTCTCTCTCTCTCTCTCTCTCTCTCTCTCTCAGTATTTTGGTCACGTACATAGGAAGCTAAACTGACGCCATATTCTTTATTCCGCCTCCTCCTCCTCCTCCTCCTCTTCTTCCTCCTCCTACTACAATTACTACTACTACTACTACTACTACTACTACTACTACTACTACTACTACTACTACTACTACTACTACTACTGTACTCCTACTACCACCACCACCACCGCAATCATTACCATTAATCCTACTGCTAGTATACTTCTTCTCCTCCTCCTCCTCTTCCTCCTCCTCCTATTACTACTACCACTACTACGACTACTACTACTACCACCACCACCACCACCAAACAGTACAATTAAATGTTTCGTGTTCCTGGCAACGTACGAGGAGGAGGAGGAGGAGGAGGAGGAGGAGGAGGAGGAGGAGGAGGAGGAGGAGGAGGAGGAGGAGGAGGAGGAGGAGGAGCTTGTGTGGTGGTGTGGTAATGTAATAACGATAATTGTGGTGAATGTGGTGAGGAACGCGACTGTGTTAATTATGGTGATGACTGTGGCGGTGGTGACTGGCAGTGGTGGTGGAGGTCGTGGTGGTGGTGGTGATAGAGAGAAGGAAACAAAGAAGGAATAACAGAATGAAAAAAAAAATTGGTGGGGGAGGAAGGAAGGAAGGAAGGAAGGAAGAGATAGAAGAAAAGGAAAAAGATAAGTATGGATGGATGAAAGGAGGGTAGTAGTAGTAGTAGTAGTAGTAGTAGTAGTAGTAGTAGTAGTAGTAGTAGTAGTAGTAGTAGTAGTAGTAGTAGTTGGTGTTGTATAATATAAATAAGCATAAAGAAAATTAATGGCGGAGAGAGAGAGAGAGAGAGAGAGAGAGAGAGAGAGAGAGAGAGAGAGAGAGAGAGAGAGAGAGAGAGAGAGAGAGATATTAAGCCTTGTAAAACTGAAGCTAAAATTATGCTTTATTGCACATCATAATTCTTAATGAGATAGGGACTCTCTCTCTCTCTCTCTCTCTCTCTCTCTCTCTCTCTCTCTCTCTCTCTCTCTCTCTCTCTCTCTCTCGTAACATGTCACAACTACAATTACAAAAGTTATGAAAATTTTAGAACAGAAATTTACTTTTTCCGTAATTGAAAGACCAAAAGTTATGAGAAAAGGAAGGAAGGAAGGAAGGAAGGAAGGAAGGAAGGAAGGAAGAAAGGAAGGAAGGAAGGAAGAAAGGAAGGAAGGAAGGAAGAAAGGAAGGAAGGAAGGAAGGAAGGAAGGAAGGAAGGAAGGTAAAAGGAGGAGATGGTATAAAAGGAAAAATAACAGATATGAAAAAGGGATTAAGGAAAGCCTGTCAAGAAGTAAAGAAAGATGGATGGAAAAAATATGGATTAAATAACGGAAGGAAGGAAGGAAGGAAGGAAGGAAGGAAGGAAGGAAGGAAGGAAGGAAGGAAGGAAGGAAGGAAGACAAGAAAAAGGAAAAAAAGGTATAAAGGAAAAAAATGTAAATTGAAAGAAAAAAATAAACACCGTAGGATAGGTAATAAGTCAAAGTAAAAAGGAAATGACAAAATTAAAGAAACCAAGAAATAATGGAAGGAAAAGTTAAGGAAGGAAGGAAGGAAGGAAGGAAGGAAGGAAGGAAGGAAGGAAGGAAGGAAGGAAGGAAGGAAAAAGGAAGGACGAAATGGAATACGTAGAGGAGAACGAGAAACACACAAAGAGAAGACGAAGGAGATGAATAAAAATGACAGGAAATGAATTAAGGACATGAAGGAGAGAGAGAGAGAGAGAGAGAGAGAGAGAGAGAGAGAGAGAGAGAGAGAGAGAGAGAGAGAGAGAGAGAGAGAGAGAGAGAGAGTTAATTCAATAAGGACGTGAGAAGGGGGTCAAACAGAACAAACTTGTGAAAAAAAAAAAAACAATTGGTTTTACTTGTTAGGAGAAAATAATGACTCTAATAATATCACTTTTGCTTTAACTGAATATAACTTGTGTGTGTGTGTGTGTGTGTGTGTGATCAACTCCACCACCTCCACCACCACCCCCACCACCATCACAAACCTAAGGAGAGGAGATTTCGTTTTTTTTTTTTTCTTTAACTAATGTTCATGTTTCTTGTATTTTCTCTATCTATATTCTACATCAGTATGTCTGTTTGCCTGCCAGTCATACTATCTCTTCTTTTATTTATAATTTATCTATCTACCTATTTATCTATCTATATGTCTGTGTCTATCTATCTATTTATCTATCTATCTATCTATATATCTATCTACTTATCTATCTATCTATCTATCCATCTATACATCCATTTAACCTTTCAATGACAGCAACATCTTTCCCCCTCTCTCTCTCTCTCTCTCTCTCTCTCTCTCTCTCTCTCTCTCTCTCTCTCTCTCTCTCTCTCTCTCTCTCTCTCTCTTCCCAATAAAGCTGTAAAGTTCAAAATAGAAAGCGTAGCAATTGATTCGCTTTATCTTTACAGAGAGAGAGAGAGAGAGAGAGAGAGA
>NC_087161.1:265000-270000 GCF_035594125.1 Scylla paramamosain
CAAGCTATCAACTCTTCCCCCAAAAAATCCGCCCAACTTGATAAAAAAAAAAAAACAGCCCAACTTACGCCTTTACAAGAGGGAGGGGGAGGGAAGGGAGGGAGGGAGGAGGAGAGAGGAGTAGGACGGGGAGGATGGAGGGAGGAGGAGGAGAGGGGAGGGGCGGAGGGGGGAGCGGGATGCTTTTGGCTACCTTCCAATATTTGCAACATCAATACTGTAATGACTAGAGAAGGAGGAGGAGGAGGAGGGGGAGGAGGAGGAAAAATTTACGCTGGGAGTGGAAAGAGGAAAAATTTAAAACGCGGAGGAGGAGGAGGAGGAGGAGGAGGAGGAGGAGGAGGAGGAGGAGGAAAAGAAGACGAAGAAGAAGAAGAAGAAGAAGAAGAAGAAGAAGAAGAAGAAGAAGAAGAAGAAGAAGAAGAAGAAGAAGAAGAAGAAGAAGAAGAAGAAGAAGAAGAAGAAGAAGAAGAAGGAGGAGGAGGAGGAGGAGGAGGAGGAGGAGGAGGAGGAGGAGGAGGAGGAGGAGGAGGAGGAGGAGGAGGAGGAGGAGGAGGAAGAAAAGGAGGAGGAGGAGGAAGAAAGACTGGGAGATTAGTGGAAAATGACAAGAGATTATTAGAGGAGAGAGAGAATGATGGATAGAGGATGAGAGGAAAAAAGAAAATGATAGGAAAAATGGAAAAAGGGAAGAGGGAGAAGAGGAAAATAGAGAATAGGAAAAATGAGAGAAAATGAAAATAAGGGAGAAGTTTACACAAAAATACTTGAATAAAATATGAGGAAGAAGAAGAGGAAGATTAACAACAACAACAACAACAATAAGAACAAGAAGAAATCAAAAGAAAAGAAGAGGAACATAAAATATTGGAAGGAAAGAGAGAGAGAGAGAGAGAGAGAGAGAGAGAGAGAGAGAGAGAGAGAGAGAGAGAGAGAGAGAGAGAGAGAGAGAGAGAGAGAGAGAGAGAGAGAGAGAGACACTAGCCACCAAATATTTAAGATAACAAACTTTAAACACGTGAGGAGAAGAGAAAATAAAATGATATCACAGCAAAGTGGGGAGAAAGAGCACTGGGGAGGATGGGGAGGATGTTGGGGAGGAGGCGCGGAGTGAGGGCAGCCGCGAGAAGTGGGGAGGAACTGTGTCCACGGGGAAGGGCAAAGGGGAACTGACGGGGCACAAGTGGGGAAGACGAGGGGTAAGCTGGGCACTGGTTGGGGAGGGGGAGGAGGAGGTGGGGAAAAGTGATCTGGATACTGGAATGGAGGAGGAAGGGAAGGAGAGGGGAGGAGTGGGGAGGAAGGGGAGAGAAGGAAGGGTGGGGGGAAGGGTGGGGAAGGGTATAAGCTACTGGGAAAAACTAGTAGTACAACACACACACACACACACACACACACACACACACACACACACACACACACACACGGTAAACAAACACACATATCAGCTGTGTATACCACAGAGGCGTGAGTCAAAACACACACACACACACACACACACACACACACACACACACACACACACACACACACACACACACACACACACACGTATATTATGCAATCATTTCCACTCGTGTGTGTGTGTGTGTGTGTGTGTGTGTGTGTGTGTGTGTGTGTGTGTGTGTGTGTGTGTGTGTGTGTGTGTATGTATGTTTATCGGTAACAGACGGACCTTAACCACACACACACACACACACACACACACACACACACACACACACACACACACACACACACACACACACACACACAATGTTGCAAATGGGAACAAGCAACAAAACAAAAAAGACTAAAAAGAAAAGCACAAAAAATAAACACTGTAAAAGATAAGTAATAAATATGGTAAAAAAATAAAATAAAATAAAATAAAATAAGTTGAGTAAAACAAGACAAACACGAAATAAAAAAAAATCAATAAGAAAACACCTAAACAAGACTAAAGCGTAAAAGAAAACACGAAAAAAATGAATAAACAAATAGAAATATAAAAGAAAATAAAAGATAAATAAAAAAATAAAGAATAAAATAATCCTCCACATACAATTTTAATACGTATTTTTTTTTCATTACTATTCAGGAGCAACACACACACACACACACACACACACACACACACACACACACACACACACACACACACAGTAAAATGTCAAGGTATAATACATCCCTGAGGTAGTATGTCTATTAATAAGTGTGTGTGTGTGTGTGTGTGTGTGTGTGTGTGTGTGTGTGTGTGTGTGTGTGTGTGTGTGTGTGTGTGTGTGTGTGTGTGTGTGTGTGTGTGTGTGTGTGCAAATTAACACACGACTCTTCACCTATTGTGGTTATGAAAGAGAATTAAATTGAATGTAAAAAGGAGGAGGAGGAGGAGGAGGAGGAGGAGGAGGAGGAGGAGGAGGAGGAGGAAATTATTTGCACGAAGAAGAAAGCGATAACCATAAAGAATGTGTATGAGAGAGAGAGAGAGAGAGAGAGAGAGAGAGAGAGAGAGAGAGAGAGAGAGAGAGAGAGAGAGAGAGAGAGAGAGAGAGAGAGAGAGAGAGAGAGAGAGAGAGAGAAACTTCTACCAGGAAATTATAATGCAGGACCTTGGAGGGATATTTTTTCTTTCCCTCGCTCCTTCTCTCCCTCCCTCCCTCCCTTCCATTCCTCTCTCCCTCCCTCTCTCCCTCCCTCCTCTCTCGCGCCCTCCTTCAAAAAAAAAAAAGGGTTTACTGCTATTACTACACACACACACACACACACACACACACACACACACACACACACACACACACACACACACACACACACACACACACACACACACACACACACACACACACACACACGGGTAGGTAAGGAAAGGATGGAGGAAAACAGGAAAGGAGATGCAAGGAAACCAGGAAAAATTAATATCTCACACACACACACACACACACACACACACACACACACACACACACACACACACACACACACACACACACACACCACGCCCCACCACACAATCGGGTCACGCAACGCATAACGCCAAGAGAGAGAGAGAGAGAGAGAGAGAGAGAGAGAGAGAGAGAGAGAGAGAGAGAGAGAGAGAGAGAGAGAGAGAGAGAGAGAGAGAGAGAGAGAGAGAGAGAGAGAGAGAGAGAGAGAGAGACAAAACTCGCTCTCTCCTTCGACACACACACACACACACACACATACACACCGTTACATATCTCAAGATTATTATTATTATTATTGTTATTATTATATTACCACCATCATCACAACCACCATCACCATCATCGTCATCATGTTTTCCTATTCTTTCCTTTTCTTCTTTTTCTCTTCACTGCTTTTCCTTTCTACACTTTCTCTTTCATCTCCTCCTCCTCCTCCTCCTCCTCCTCCTCCTCCTCCTCCTCCTCCTCACTTTGTTGCACTTCCTTCTTCGTGACTGTTTTCATCTACAATATCCTTCTATCATTAATCTTTCTCTTCCTGTCTTCCTCTTCTTCCTCCTCCACTTCCTCTTTTTTTTCTCTTCCTCAATAATTATTATATCTTATTCCCTTTAATTTTCACGTGTATGAGAACAAACTATTTTCTTTTCTCTTTCTCCTTCTCCTCCTTATTCTTATTCTTGTTGTTGTTCTTTTTCTTCTTCTTCTTATTATTATTATTACTGTTATTATTATTATCATCTAAACATTTAAAACACAATTTTCTGCTATGTATTAAAATGTCCTCTCTCTCTCTCTCTCTCTCTCTCTCTCTCTCTCTCTCTCTCTCTCTCTCTCTCTCTCTCTCTCTCTCTCTCTCTCTGTCTGTCTTCCTGAAAGTGCCACTCTCTCTTTATTCAATCTACTTTTTTCCTCTCTTCTTTATGTACTTTTGTTGTACCTTCACATTCTATTGAGAGAGAGAAAAAAAGAGAGAGTGAGAACGAGGAGGAGGAGGAGGAGGAGGAGGAGGAGGAGGAGGAGGAGGAGGAGGAGGAGGAGGAGGAGGAGGAGGAGGAGGAGGAAGAGGGGGAGGAGGAGGAGGAGAGGGAGGAGGAGGAGGAGGATGCATGACGTAAGTTACATCAAAGGGGAGAGAGAGAGAGAGAGAGAGAGAGAGAGAGAGAGAGAGAGAGAGAGAGAGAGAGAGAGAGAGAGAGAGTAGCAATATTGGGAGAGAAATAATTTTGGGAGGGGAAGAAATAAGATGGCAAAGTATCTCTCTCTCTCTCTCTCTCTCTCTCTCTCTCTCTCTCTCTCTCTCTCTCTCTCTCTCTCTCTCTCTCTCTCTCTCTCATCAGAAGGGCAAGGGTAGATGTGGGGGGATGAGAAATTTGCTAGAATACCCCTCCTCCTCCTCCTCCTCCTCCTCCTCCTCCTCCTCCTCCTCCTCCTCCTCCTCCTCTTCCTCCCCCCATGATGTTCCTGTTCTACATCCTCCTCATACTTGTTTATCTCCTCTTCTTCTTCCTCCTCCTCCTCCTCCTCCTCCTCCTCTTTCTCTTCTTATTTTCCTCTTCCTCCTCTTCCTCCTGTTCCTACACATACTTATGTTAAACGAGAGACAATACATTTTATACACACACACACACACACACACACACACACACACACACACACACACACACACACACCAAGGACAGGAGAGTGAAAAATGAATAAAAACTGAAAGAAACAAGAGAGAAAAGAACTGGGAGGAGGTAAAAAAAAAAGAGAGAGAGAGAGAGAGAGAAGAAAAGAGGACAAAAAATAAGTAGGACGTTGTAAAAAGAAGAGGGAGAGAGCGAGACATAAAAAAAGACGGGATTATAAAAAAAAGGTGTGTGATAAAGAAGAAAAATAAAGAAAGGGATAAAAAAATAATTAGAAAAAGAATGGAAAGAAAACTGTGGTGGTGGTGGTGGTGGTGGCAGTGGTAGTGGTGGTGGTGGTGGTGGTGGCGGCGATGGAGATAGATGGTGAAAAAATAAGAATAATTCTAGGACGGTGATCATTTTTACCTTTACAACACAGCTACAATTTCCATTTGCACCA
>NC_087161.1:280000-285000 GCF_035594125.1 Scylla paramamosain
TGCACACCTAACGCCCCCCCTCTCCCTCTCCCGCCCTCAGTGTCACGGGATGGCGCGCAGGTAACACAGGCACGTGGTAATCAATTTTCACACAGGTATTCCACAGGTGGCGAGGGGAGAGGGGGCAGAGAGAGAGAGAGAGAGAGAGAGAGAGAGAGAGAGAGAGAGAGAGAGAGAGAGAGAGAGAGAGAGAGAGAGAGAGAGAGAGAGAGAGAGAGAGAGGTGTTCATCGGGCAGTTCTTTTCTTTATTAGTTTGGTTCTATAGAATGTAGGACAGTGTGTGTGTGTGTGTGTGTGTGTGTGTGTGTGTGTGTGTGTGTGTGTGTGTGTGTGTGTGTGTGTGTGTGTTATTAGTGCGTATTTAAGGCGTAATTTCACATCACCAACAATGTAATTTTGTAGAAATATTCATTAGTAGTAAGTGAAGTATTAGTGGTGGTGGTGGTGGTGGTAAGTGGCACTGACAGAGAGAGAGAGAGAGAGAGAGAGAGAGAGAGAGAGAGAGAGAGAGAGAGAGAGAGTTGCTAAGTAATCACATTCGACATCGTAAAATGTAGTAAGCTTCTCTCGTAGAATAAATGAAACGTGGCACTCTTTCACCGCAGACTTTTCAACTGTAGTAATAGGAGTAGTAGCAGCAGCAGCAGCAGCAGCAGCAGCAGTAGTAGTAGTAGTAGTAGTAGTAGTAGTAGTAGTAGTAGTAGTAGTAGTAGTAGTAGTAGTAGTAGACACTCACGGCAGACTTACACGTGCCAACCAGAATGTATATATTTCTCCAATATAAATTAAGTGAAATGTGGTTATATTCTCCCGTAGAGCAAATGAACCGTGGCTGGCTTTCTCCGCAGACTTTCTCGTACTTAGGAATAATATAGGATGAAGTGAAAGGAAGGTTGTACATTCGCAGACTCGCTCAGATGACACTTAAAATCTTTTGCCATTCCTTCCTTTGCTTACGGTTCACTTCGAAAATCCATAAATTTAAGTATATGATTTTTTTCTGAAATTTTTTTGTGGATAAAAAGAAAAATAGAGGCTAAGATTATAAACAGAAGAAATGAAAATGAGAAAATATGGATGAAAGCATAGCACTACGATAAAAAAAAAATGCGAGTAATATACACACACACACACACACACACACACACACACACACACACACACACACACACACACACACACACACACACACACACACACACACACACACACACACACGACAGCATGTTTCTCTACACTGGAGCAGCGTACCCATCTCCCCACCTTCTCTCCCATTCCTTCTCCCCTCCCCATCCCCAAATCCCCACTTCGTGCCTCCGCTGTCCCCAACCCCGCTCCTCCACCAACACCCCCTCAAAACCATATAGCCAAGAATCCACACCTCCCCCCACACACCATCCCTCGTCCTAGTGTGTGTGTGTGTGTGTGTGTGTGTGTGTGTGTGTGTGTGTGTGTGTGTGTGTGTGTGTGTGTGTGTGTGTGTGTGTGTGTGTGTGTGTGTGTGTGTGTGTGTGTGTGTGTGTGTGTGTGTGTGCGCGCGCGCGCGTTGGAAATTGCCTAAAACACACGCATAAAAAAAAATGTATAGCTTTTTATTTCAGTTTTAAAATTTCTTTCTTTTTTTTATCTTACTGATTAAAAAAAAAAAAACAAGAAAAGAAAAAGAGAAAAATAAAGAAAGTAAATAAAAGTTTATGGTCAGCGAGTTTTGTAATAAAGGACAAAAACAAATACAACTTTTTTTTTTTCGTGGCGGGGGAGGCGAGGGAAGAGGAGAACAGGCAGATGCTATATATGGCAACCCACATCCCCATCCCCTTGCCCTCCACACCCTGCCCATGTAATCCCCCCTCTCTCTCTCTCTCTCTCTCTCTCTCTCTCTCTCTCTCTCTCTCTCTCTCTCTCTCTCTCTCTCTCTCTCTCTCATATCAACACAACGCAACACAGAGGTGGATAAATCAAATGACGCAACACAAAGGTAGATAAATCAAACCACGCAACACAAAAGTGGACAAAAATATTACGCAACACAAAAACAAAAGAAAATATGAATTAAGCAATAAACAAAAACAAACAAAAAGCAGAGCCAAGCAACAAGGAAAGCAACGCAACACAAGACAAGTAGTAACACACAGGAACCTTCATCGATACCCACAAATAATTACAAAAAATGGGGAGGAGGAGGAGGAGGAGGAGGAGGAGGAGGAGGAGGAGGAGGAGGAGGAGGAGGAGGAGAATCAATAGTCATCGATGTAAACAAAGGACTGATGAGAGAGAGAGAGAGAGAGAGAGAGAGAGAGAGAGAGAGAGAGAGAGAGAGAGAGAGAGAGAGAGAGAGAGAGAGAGAGAGAGAACGGATCCTTATAAAAAAAAATGCATGAAGGGGAACAGCAGAGGTAACAATGGTCTATACTGGAGCACTGGGTTAGCAGGCGGAGCAGGAAGGGTAAGGAAGAGACGGAGAGAGAGAGAGGGAGAGGCGGGGAGGAATGGGGAGAGACTGGGAGCGATGGAGAGGGAAGGGGAGAGACGGGCTGGGGCAGGAATGAGCTATATAGGAGAATGTGATAAGGCCACACACACACACACACACACACACACACACACACACACACACACACACACACACACACACACGACCTGTTCAGCTGCTGTAAAGTTTTCCAATCAATGATAACTAGAAGAACAAACACCAGCTGATCATGTTTGCCTCTTGATCCTTCAGTACAATGTGAGCGGGTCCTTTCCCTCCCTCAGCTACAGAATGGTGGAGAGCCGTGGCGGGTGGAGGGACTCAGTCTGACCCATACATCACACACAAAGGGAAGTATTCTCGTGTTCCCTTTGGAGAGAAATACGTGTAATCTCAACAACATTTAACACAACCACTATCATTTGTGGCATTTTCCCTAATTTCCACTCCACCCCCCCACGTTTTCTTGTCCTCCAGCCACCTCCAAACATTGTACCAGAAAGTGCTAAATCTATTATTCTTTATCTCCATCTTGCTTAAAAATGCTTATGAATATTCTGTATTGCTTTTAGTGCATTAAATTGTTGCATACCGCGCTGAAAGGCTAACAGACTCTCGTGGTGACAGTGGCTATGGGGACAAAGCTAAGAGGCGAGAATGAGATGGCTTGCACGTGCCAAGAGGAGAGACGAGGAGTATGTGTGGAGGAGGAGGAGGAGGAGAATGCTGGGGATGGAGAGGAAGACTTAAGAGAAGGTTCACAGAGGAAGACATTATTTAAGTACACCAATAAGATAAATATGTACACACTATTAACACTTTCTATTACAAATATGCACTACTACTAAGAAAAGCCTCTCCTCTACACACACACACACACACACACACACACACACACACACACAGGCGAGCGCGCAAGATCTACAGGCTACCACTCCACTCTATCGCTACCTCCGGACACTCGCACTCAAAACACACGCAAACACACGCGCGTGGACTAACCTGGTACACGGAATCGCTCCAGGAGGGCTCCCCGTGCCCGTGCTGCTTGGCGGGAAGAGAGAGAGAGGCACGGTGAGTGAGAGCAGGGCGGCTGGAGGTTCACCACGGGGGGAGAGGGCGGGAGGGCAGGGAGAAGCGGGAAAAACTTACATGGAAACTGAAGAAGCGATAGATGAAGAGGCGAAAAGAAGAGGGAGAGATGAAGACACGAGCAAACGAGAGATGTGGAGGGAAGACGGGAAGAAGTGAGAGGAGTGGAGACGGGAGGAGGAGAGCAAAGAAGGATGCCAGAAGCGAGGTAAAAAAAAAAAAAAAGGGGAGAGAGAGAGAGAGAGAGAGAGAGAGAGAGAGAGAGAGAGAGAGAGAGAGAGAGAGAGAGAGAGAGAGAGAGAGAGAGAGAGAGAGAGAGAGAGAGAGAGGCGGGGGGAGGAGCTATAAAGATAAGAAAAGCAGGAAAAATAAGCCACAGGAGGAGGAGGAGGAGGAGGAAGAGGAGGAGGAGGAGGAGGAGGAGGAGGAGGAAGCAGTTAAGAATAAACAAGCAGGAATAGAATGAGAAGCAGGGAATAAGAGGGAAGAAAAGTAAGAGGAAGCAGTTACTGAGAGTTACTTAAGCAGGGAGAGGGGGAGAGGAGTGAGGGAGACGCAAGGGAGTGTTATGCTAGCGGGGAGAGCAGAGGGAGAGTGATGGGGAGGAGAGGGGAGGGAGAGGGGAGGCTACAAACACCACACCCATCTCTCTGTGACCTCAATATGACCTTCATGGTGGTGGTGGTGGTAGTGGTGGTGGACGAGGGAAGGGGAGGATGATGATGATGATGATGATGATGATGAAAACAACAACAACAACAACAACAACAACAACAACAACAACAGCGCACAAGTTTGGAACAATAACATGAAAAGTAAACAAAACACAATAGCGATAACAAAAAATAAATAATTCAAAAGCAAATAAAAAATAAACAAAATAAACAAATTGAAAATATATATAAATTTTTACAGAAAACACGAAAGAAAAAACAATAATATCAAACAAAAAATCACAATGAATTCTCTCACGTAACAAATCAAACAAACACACAAACACAATCCTTAACACACCACAAACTAATAAAAAAAATTTTAAAAACCGGAAAGACGAAGAAAAATAATGATAATAAAACACAAATACATAAATATATACGAAAAAAAAAACATTATTTTCCGAACGCCAAATAAATCATATCATTAAAAAATAATATATAATAATAATATCTAAAGTTAGTTCACACGAGTCAGCGCGAAGAGGAGGAGGAGGAGGAGGAGGAGGAGGAGGAGGAGGAGGAGGAGGAGGAGGAGGAGGAGGAGGAGGAGGGAATGGTGGCAACAGTAGAAACAGCAAGATCAGCAGCAGTATCAGCAGCAACAGCAGCAACAGAAGTAGCAGCAGCAGCAGCAGTAGCAGCAACAGCAGCAGTAGTAGTAGTAGTAGTAGTAGTAGTAGTAGTGGTAGTAGTAGTAGTAGTAATAAGACTAGTGGTA
>NC_087161.1:302500-307500 GCF_035594125.1 Scylla paramamosain
ATTCTTTCATTTCCTCCTCCTCCTCCTCTCCTTACTTCCTTCAGTCTCTCCATTTATCCCACCCCACCCTCTCTCTCTCTCTCTCTCTCTCTCTCTCTCTCTCTCTCTCTCTCTCTCTGATTCCTCCTCTTCCTCCTTTCATCTCCTTTTCTTAACTTGTTGTCTCCTCTCCTTTTATCCTTCTTTTCTGTCTTCTCCTCCTCCTCCTCCTCCTCCTCCTCCTCCTCCTCCTCCTACTCATCTAATTTGTCATTCTCTTCAAACTCTCAGCCTCTTTCTCCTCATCTCACTGTATTCTCCTCACTCCTACCTCCCTCTTCTGTATTCCCTCTCCCTACTCCCATTTCTCTCTCTCTCTCTCTCTCTCTCTCTCTCTCTCTCTCTCTCTCTCTCTCTCTCTCTCTCTCTCTCTCTCTCTCTCTCTCTCTCCAATCCTTCCTCGTGATGGCCAATTCAGTTTTTTCTTAATATTTCTCTCTCTCTCTCTCTCTCTCTCTCTCTCTCTCTCTCTCTCTCTCTCTCTCTCTCTCTCTCTCTCTCTCTCTCTCTCTCTCTCTCTTTTTCTTGTTTATGTGATAGGATGTCATATTTTTGTCATGTACTCTCTCTCTCTCTCTCTCTCTCTCTCTCTCTCTCTCTCTCTCTCTCTCTCTCTCTCTCTCTCTCTCTCTCTCTCTCCCTCTCATTATCCTTCATACCCCTCCAATTAACAAGTAAGTGCAGGCACACACACACACACACACACACACACACACACACACACACACACACACACACACACACACACACACACACACACACACACACTTGGGGAAAGAAAAGGTTAGAAGAGAAGTGAAAAGACAAGAATAAAAGTAAAAATTTATGAAAAACACAATGAAAGACTTGAAAATTTACTGTGTACTGCAGTTGACAGGAGAGTTGGCAGCCACTTTGCTAGATAGATATTGCCTGTACTTATAAACACTTTGCTCTGTTACCACCACAATTTTCAGAGGCCTCAGAGATCATTAGCTGAGTTCTCAAGAGTGCTTCTCCTGTAAATAATGTAGAAATCTTATCAATCTGCCATCCAGACTGTAAAAGCACACTTAAAAACCTGTGTAACTTCAACTACAACCTTTGGAAAGTAGTGGGGGATGTGGAAGGAAGGAAGGAAGAAAGGAAGGAAGGAAGGAAGGAAGGAAGGAAGGAAGGAAGGAAGGAAGGAAGGAAGGAAGGAAGGAAGGAAGGAAGGAAGGAAGGAAGAGAGAGAGAGACACAAGCACCACCACCTTGCTGCCACAAGGGAAGCAGGTGCTGAAATTGGAGATCACCTTGCTATATAAAGAATTCAAAAGTGAAGATGGCTAAACTAAGGTGAAGGTGAAGGCAAGAAAGTGGATAGCAACACCACCATTATCACCACCACCACCACCACCACCACCAGCTGGCTGCCACAAGGGAACCAGGGGCTGAAAGTAGCACACGCCTCACTCACACAGTCACCCCATGTACTAAGAGTGACCGGTGCTGGCCTAGATGGAAAGACTGCCACACACACACACACACACACACACACACACACACACACACACACACACACACACACACACACACACACACACACACACAACAGTACAAACATCAAAACTACTGGTGTTATGAGGGTATTCAACACTCCAGAGACCCTGACAAACACCAGCTGGCAGGGAGGGCTTGTCTCATGTCTTCAAAGTAAAATTTGTTGTATAAATGCACATCCCTGAGATAGAAGAAAAGAAAAAAAAGAAGAAGAAGAAATAAACTGCACATTCCTAAAGAAACAAGAAAGAGAAGAGGAAATAAGAAAAAAGAAGAAAAAGAAGAAATAAACCATACACCTCTAAAGAAGAAAGAAGAAGGAGAAAGAAAAACAAAGAACAAGAAGTAAACTGCACACTATCATTTAAACACTCCATTAGAGAAAGAACTTCCTTAGAGAGATATGTTGAAGTAGTGTGATGGCCAATGCAAAGCTAAGACTCCCTCTGCCTTCACTGTCCAAAGGGGGAAGTGTGTGTGTGAGAGGGATGCCAAGGATTCACCTCAAGAGTGCAGCAGAGTCATGGAGTTTGCTGAGCCAGTGAAAGACCTCAGCGATGACCAAAGGCAGAGAATTTCAAGAAAGAGTGAGCCTGAGGATTGCTGTGTGGACAATTGGAGCATTAAGTCATTAGAGATTGTTAGTTTGGGCGTGTGGTTAATGTGTTTGTGGCCCAGAGTTACTTATCCCTTCAGCCTTGATAGATAAACTCTATCGGTTTATCATGAGTGCTACGGGAGTGCTTGTCTGCAGTCTGTTGATGTCAGGTTGAGAGGGAAAGGAGGCTTATAACTGACCTGCCCTAACACACACACACACACACACAGGCAGCCAGAGGAGAGAAAGCAAAAAAGGAAGGAAGGAAGGAAAGTTTTTTTTACACACACACACACACACACACACACACACACACACACACACACACACACACACACACACACACACACACACACACACACACACACAGAGCCCAAACATCCTTCCTCCCTCACTACATTTTTCATTAAGGAGGTCTTGGGGAGACATTTTGTGCAAGCCTCCATCCCCTCCCCCCCTCCCCTCTCTCTCTCTCTCTCTCTCTCTCTCTCTCTCTCTCTCTCTCTCTCTCTCTCTCTCTCTCTCTCTCTCTCTCTCTTACCCTGGCCACTCATACATCTCAAGGCTTGAAGCTGAAACTAGGTAACAACACACACACACACACACACACACACACAGACACACACACACACACACACACACACACACACACACACACACACACACACACTCCCTCTGTCCCTCCTTCCCTGCTGCCTTCTATATTTCCTCCTACCAATAACTTCAACTAAGTTCAAAAACTTTTCAAGATTTCTTCTAATCTGGATAACAATTTACACACACACACACACACACACACACACACACACACACACACACACACACACACACACACACACACACACCTCCCTCCTTTCTTCTCTCTTTCCCTCCCTCCCTTCTTTATTTCCTCTCACCAATGAGGGAAGAATATGCTGCTAGAGATGATAAGCACTGGTGACAGAAACAAATGAATATTTATGAACCAATGAACATGTTACACATACAAACACACACACACACAAAAAAAAGTAAATTAATAAATAAATCAATAAATACATAAAATAAAATAAACAGTAGGTATTTAGGAAGGTTATAAGTAAGAAGACAAGTAAAGCTATGAGAAGAGACTATCAGGATTAAGTATTAGGGAAGTATAGAGACAGTAACATATGCAAGTTAAAATTAAAAAAAACAAAAGACAGTTACTGCAAGACCACCAGTACTTAGGAAAGCCATAAATGAGACATGTTAAGTATTGCTAGAGACAGCCAGGATTAAGTATTAGGGAAGAGCAAAGGGAGGAAGTAGAGACAGTCAGGATTAAGTATTAGGGAAGAGTAAAGGGAGGAAGTAGAGACAGTCAGGATTAAGTATTAGGGAAGAGTAAAGGGAGGAAGTAGAGACAGTCAGGATTAAGTATTAGGGAAGAGTAAAGGGAGGAAGTAGAGACAGTCAGGATTAAGTATTAGGGAAGAGTAAAGGGAGGAAGTAGAGACAGTCAAGATTAAGTATTAGGGAAGAGTAAAGGGAGGAAGTAAGTAAAAGTCTCTCCAGCACACGGGACACTTTCACTTGCACTGGACATGAGCCGGCACACACCGCCACCAAACCACTGTACTACCAGGCACCACCACCACCAGGCAGGGCATAGCAATGAGTCCCATCCATCCGTACACCTGCCCGCCCACCCACCTGCCCGTCCCTTTCACACACACATGACTCCCCCCCCCACCACCACACACACACACATGACTTGGCCAGGAATAGACAGTGGCCTTTAGCATGCGTCTCACTCCTCCTCTTGTGACTGGTTCGTGGAATAATAACAGTTTGTATGTGTGTCTGTATGTATGGGTGTATGTGTGTGTGTTTAATTGACCTAGTTTTTAGTGGGATGTTTAAGTTATAGTTATTTTTCTGTCTATCTTTCATTTACTGTCATACCTATCACTATGTTTAAATTATAGTTATTTTTCTGTCTATCTTTCATTTACTGTCATACCTATCACTATGTTTAAGTTATAGTTATTTTTCTGTCTATCTTTCATTTACTGTCATACCTATCACTATACATTCAATTATTCACCAGAAGCAATGTGTTGGTCTCTCTGCCTGTCCATCTATCTGTCTGTCTGTCTGCCTGTTATAAAATGTTATGATCAGACCACTACCACAGATGACAAATCACCACCGAAAGGATGTATGCAGTATGATTAGCATTATATAGTACTGGAGATTCTCCAGAGAAGGAATACGTATAAAGCAAAATATACTAAGATATATCAGATCATGAGTCAATAGTGTGTGAGCAGAAACTTGAGTATGTCAGGCACACTGTAAGTAAAGAGATACAAGCAAATGATAAACAGGAGTAATGCAAACAGATAAGAATGAGTGACTGGAAAAAAGATTGGACACAGTAGAGGTGATGTCCCTTAGCTATGCCACACACACACACACACACACACTCTCTCTCATGCCCCACACACACCCAACCACTCTCTTCCTCTCACGCCTCACACGTACCTAAACACTCAGTCTTTAAGTCTCCCCTTCATGCCCTCATTCCTCCCCATTCACCCTCCTTTCTCCTGCCACCACCACCACCACCACTACTCTATCCTTGGTGGTTTTCTCTCTCTCTCTCTCTCTCTCTCTCTCTCTCTCTCTCTCTCTCTCTCTCTCTCCTCATCTCCCTCCTCTCTCTCTCTCTCTCTCTCTCTCTCTCTCCCCCTACCTACCTAATAACATCTATAATCTAATCCACAATTCTTTACTTCTCTCCCTTAAACTTTAAAAAGATGTGTCCCTTGTCACCTGATACTGTCTAATACCTTTCCCAGTAAAACCTAATACA